>NC_044034.1:337821614-338003061 GCF_901765095.1 Microcaecilia unicolor
CAGGCTATTAATCTTTTTAGAAAGGATAGGGAGGGCCGAAGAGGTGGAGGAGTGGAATTGTATGTGAAAAACAGTATCAGAGTGGCTGAAATGCAGAGTACCTGGGGAAAGGAAAAAGCTATGTGGATCATCCTTTAAAGACAAGTTGGAACTTGTATCCACATGGGTATTATCTACAGGCCTCCAGCACAAATGGAGAAGCTGGACAAGGACTTGATAGAGAAGATATTCATAAGCTCGGTATGAAAGGGGAGGTGCTATTGTTGAGAGATTACAACTTGCCTGATGTGGATTGGAACATCCCGTTGGCAGAATCGGAAAGAAGTAGAGAGATCGCGGATGCCTGTCAAAGTGCCGTGCTCAGACAACTGGTGATGGAACCCACAAGGGAAGGGTTGACATTGGATCTAGTGCTCATAAATGGAGGAAGTGTTTCCAGTGTCCATGTAGGTGACCACCTGGGTAATAGTGATCATCACAAAAGTAGAGTGCAGACATACAAAACTCAAAACACTGGATTTCAAATGTACTGATTTTGGTAAAATGGGGGAATACTTGAAGAAGCTGACGGCAGGGGTAGGAATTGGAGAAGTGGAAGTACAGTGATCCAAGCTGAAAACTCCTATGAATATGGCAAGTAATCTTTATGCACGGAAAATAAGCAAAAACAAGAGAAACAGGAAGCCTATATGGTTCTCCAAACAAGTGGCTGAAAAAATAAGGACAAAAGAGGCTTCGTTCAAGAAATGCAGAAGAACACGACAAGAGGATCACAGAAAAGATTACCAGATTAAACCCAAAGAAGTGAAGAAGGAAATACTGTAGCAAAAGCTTAGACAGAAGAAAAATATGGCTAAAGATGTAAAGAAAGATGACAAAACCTTTTTTAGAAATAGTGGGGGAAGGAGAAAAAATAGGAATGAAATTGCAGGACTGAATGATACTGAGAATAACCATGTGGAGAGCACTGAGGATAAAGTGAACATGCTAAACAAATACTTCACTTCGATATTCATGGAAGAAAATCCCGGAGAAGGACCCTGGTCAGTTGCCAAGGATATAATGCGTGGAGGAGTGGAGGAGTGGCCTAGTGGTTAGGGTGGTGGACTTTGGTCCTGGGGAACTGAGTTTGATTCCCGGCACAGGCAGCTCCTTGTGACTCTGGGCAAGTCACTTAACCCTCCATTGCCCGCTGCATAGAGGCTGCCATGAGTGGGAAAGTGCGGGGTACAAATGTAACAAAAAAATATATATATATCTGTGAATGGAGTGGATATAGCATCATTCACGAAAGAAAGCATTTATAAATGACTTGAAAATCTAAAAGTGGATAAAGCTATGGGGCTGGATGGGATATCCCAAGATACTGAGGGAGCTCAGAGAAGTCCTGGTGGGACCTCTTAAGGATTTATTTAATAGATCTTTAGAGATGGGAGAGGTTCTGCGGGATTGGAGACGAGCTGATGTGGTCCTTCTTCACAAAAGCGGGGACAGGGAAGAAGTTGTAAACTACAGGCTGGTAAGCCTTACTTTGGTGGTAGGAAAAATAATGGAATCGCTGCTGAAGGAAAGGATAGTTGACTTTCTAGGCACCAACAGTTTACATGATCTGAGGCAACATGGCTTTACCAAAGGAAAATCCTGCCAAATGAAATCTGATTGACTTCTTTGACTGGGTTACCAAAGAACTGGATGAAGGTCATTTGATAGATGTGATCTACTTGGATTTCAGCAAAACCTTTGATATGGGATCTCCAAATGTTAGAAGAATGGTCAAGGGTCTGGCAGGTAAAATGGTCAGTTACATGCTCGTTTTTGGAATGCAGCAGACGAGTCACAGGATAGAAATCCACAAGAGAGTGATGAACCCCTGAAGCAGCGGAAGCGAAACGGGGATTCCCTGTTGGGTTGTAGCCGGTGTTTGTTGTTGTTGCTGGGCAGACTTCTACGGTCTGTGCCCTAAAAATGGCAAGGATAAATCAAGATCAAGTATACATATAATGTATCACTTCATACCATACGCAATGAGTTTATCTTATTGGGTAGACTGGATCGACCATACTACTACTACTATTAAACATTTCTATAGAGGTCTTTATTTGTTGTCATCTACTATGTTACTCTGGAAGTCTCAGAAGCCATCTTGAGGCAGGAGCAGGCATGGGCAGGAGTGAGTGAGGATCACCCCTGCTTCCACTAGCCACCAACAAGTCTGACACGGTATACCGAGCAGTTGGTGGGTTCAGGAGGGGGTATTGCTGCTGCCGGGTGGGTCCGGGAGGGGGCTGTTTTTGTTCAGGGAGGAGAAAGGGGGGAGGGAAGCCAAAACTGAAGCTAAAATTTGGTCAGCCTCTATCTTTCATGTCTGTGCACTTTTCATGTATTCACATTATTTGCATACATTATTTTTTTTTATAGTATTGGTGTGCTTAGCTTCAGCATTCTGGTCTAACACATGGCCTTGTATGATTGACATGTACTGATATTGTCTGACGCTAGCGTCCACTAACTGTGCTCTTTCTAGGCATTACTTTGATAGTTTTTAAGGCAGGGCATGTCTCTGTATTAACAATCTGCACATTGTCAGGGCTACCTAACAAAGAAACATTATTGTTCTACACCAGTGATTCCCAAATTGGGTTCCACAAACACTCTTCAGGGGTTCCTCAAGAAATTAGATAATTGAGAGTTCTTTGGCATATGAAAAAATATATATATTAGAGTTTCCACAACGATAAAACATTTGGGAATCACTATTCTACACACAGGGCCAGATTCTGTAAATGGCATCTAAAATATAGACGCATCCGAAAAAGCACAGCGCTATTCTGCAGAACGTGCCTAAAGTTAGGTGTGGTATTTATGCCTCTGAAAACCTGGTATAAATATCCACCCCTAAATATAGACACATTCTCCAGAATTCTGTAACAATGCACCTAAATTTGAGAAAGCCCCCCGACACGCCCACACTACTTCCATTGCTGCACCCCCCTTTCAGCTATGCAGTTTAGAATTTACACATGCCTGTTTTTAGAATACGCCTAAAAAGAAGTATGCATACATGCCAATGATTGCCAATTAGTGGTAATTGGTTGTTATCAGCCAAGTATCATCACTGATTGGCTTGTTACTCAGTTAAGTAACACATGCCCAATTTAACGCATGCTACTTGCTACGCCTTATATAGAATCCGGGGGACAGTGCTCTTTGTGATTCCTGACTGGCTCAGAATAATTATAGGATGAGCTGGAACTTTCTGTTTCACCTCCTCAGAGGTTAGTAGTATATATGTCTTTTTGCATTTCAATTTAGAAAATTGCAATATGACAACTGCACTGTGTTATTTGCTGAAAGTCACTTTGTGAAAATGAAAGACACTTGAGTGTGTGTGTCCTTGCTGTATCAATGCAAGATCAAGTCAGCTCAATTTTCCACTTACCGTCTCTATTATTGCTCAGTAAAATGGACTGTTTAGCTCAGCCTTTGTCCTCCTGACTCATTAGATAATAATTAATTTTCTGATGATATCAGATTTTTTGCTGTATGAAGCTCTGCATTTGGGTGGACAGCTGAAGAAACATGACTTGGAAATTGTAGAGAAAGTGACACACAGGGGAGGCAGGTAGTTTATTTCTATATGGTGACTTTTAATAGGGCAAAGACATTTTTTATTAGAAACTATTACATCATCTAAATTCATTGCTTGCTACTGGCTCCTTCATGTAGGATTTTGGCAATAGTAACATAGTATATGACGGCAGATAAAGACCTGAAGAGTCCATCCAGTCTGCCCAAGATAAACTCATTTTACATGGTATGTGATACTTTATATGTAAACCCGAGTTTGGTTTGTCCCTGCCTTTCTCTTGGCACAGACCATAAACGTCTGCCCAGCACTGTTCCTGTACTAAAAGGTTCTGAAGCTAACGTCAAAGCCCCTTAAAATTTACACTCCAGCCCATCCATATCTATTCAGCAACGATCAGGGCGCAGACCGTAGAAGTCTGCCCAGCACTCTCCAATTACTGGCGTTGCCACCCAATCTCCGTATATTCATAACTGCTCTCCTCCAGGGAAACTGCATGTTGTTGAAAATTATTATGGGGCTCATTTTCCAAGGAGAAAAACATCCAAAAAGTGGCATAAAATGTTTTTCTATGAAGTCTGTCAGAAGTGCGTTCAAATCACAAGGGGGCGGGATCTGGGCGTTCCTAATACTTGGACATTTTTCTGCCATAATAGGACCCCCCCCCCAAAAAAAAAAACATTGTACAGTCCTTGCGGAAGTGCTGTTTCATACACTTTAGCTAGACTGTCAGCTAAACCAAAGTATAAAACATCACTGTGAAGAGGCAGACCTCTTGAATCAAAACTTCTTTAATGCAATCAAACAAGGAAAATATGACTTATAGTTTGTAGTGATGCACAACAAGAGTCTCTGCCCTGCAGAACTGGGAGTCTGTCCTCTACCAGCTCACACTGTAACCAGGGAAGCCAGGAAACCTCCGTACTGGCTGATGAGTAATGATGAGAGATGGTGAAAATATGATGATGATGATAAAAGGCTTTTGGAAGACTTAAGCAGCAAGCACAGTGGTAGATTAGATTTAGTCCATAACAAGCATGCTGCAGACAGATTCCTTGTTTCACTCGATGGAGAGAGAATATGCAAGCTACACCCCATACACAGACAAGAACCTAGCCAATAGAAAAAGCCCCACAAGGCATAGGGAACTGGGACATGTGCTCAGGAAAAGCCTATTACAAAGCACTGCAGGAAGACTAATATTTGTAGTAAAGAAAGGCACAAGTAATGCAACCTGTTACATACAGGCAATGCAGTCTGCTATAACGATGTCTAATATATACATATAAAAAATAAACAAACCTGCCTCCATGAATATGGGGGCAGAACAAACATCCAGGGTTATAAGTTGGACATTTTGGTCTAGACCTGTTTTAATAAGTAAGCCACAAAACGTACCCAAAATGACCAGATGACCACTGCAGGAATAAAGGAATGACACCCTGTTACTCCTTCAGTGGTGACTGATCCTCTCCCACCCCACAAAGATGTAAATGAAACAGTCCATACTAGCCTCTATGACAGCTTCAGATGTTATGGCCTGTCCTATTAGAAAAGTAAGCAGGTTCCTGGAATAGCCTAGTGGTCAGTGTAGTGCACTGTGGAGAAGGGAGCCCAGGCCCATAATCCACTCTATTACACTTATAGTGGAAAGTGTCAGTCCCCCCCCCCTCCAAAAAAAACCCCAAAACCTACTGTACCCACGTATAGGTGACGCCTGCAGCCATAAGGGCTATTGTAGTGGTGTATAGTTGGGTACAGTGGGTTTCTTTGTGTGTTTTAAAGGGCTCACCATAAATATAAGGAGGTAATGGTGAGATGTATATCTAGGACCTTTTATATGAAGTCCACTGCAGTGCCTCTAGGGATGCACCTGGGATGCCTGTGTGGCCAGTCTCTTAGGAAAACTGGCTGCTCCTATATCCGAATGGCTTGATTTTGTGCGTTCTTCACTTGAATTTGTTTTGTTTTTTTAATGGTCCAAAAAGATAGACATACTAAGCACAACAACGTCTAGGAAATGGTCATTTTGAAATTTAAAAAAATAGATGTTTCTCTGGTTTGAAAATGGTCATTTTCACTACTTGATTTTTGGATGTTTTCCGCAAAACATCCAAAGTCGGATTTAGACGTCATATCGAAAATGCCCTTCCACATTTTCTTTATTTTGTCAAGAGTGTGCTACTTGAAATGTTAAGGGCTAGATTTACAGAAGTGACATGGTAGCATACTTCAGTAAATCTAGCCTTAAAGGTTTTCTCTTGATTTGTTTTAATGGACACACAACTGGTTTGGGGTTATTTTAATGGTTAGTGCATGTTAACGCACACATTACGGGAGAGGTAAGTAGGCAGTGCACAGACGGAGAAAGGGCATGGAGATTATACTGCAGTTAGCGTGCAGCTCATACCGTACGCTAATCAACAGTTGTGCAGATAAGAGATGCTAAGCACATTTGCATTAATTACAACCGGGGTACCGAATGCTAATGGACATTGTAATGTGGGACCTGCAAAGAACATGTTGAGCACAGTCCTCAGTAGTTGCTGCATTAAATTTGCACTTATGGCATGTTATTTATTGTGCTAAGGTGCAGTGTAGGGTTAATTAGGTGATTAGCTAATAAGCTAATTAGCTAATAATTACTCTGGTCAGAGTTTGTGGCTTGTGTCATTTGTTTGAAGTATGATTTTGCCCTAAAGTCCCAAAACAAAGAGAGAGGTTCTCACCAAGGTTTTGCTTGCAATATTGAGAGAAGAGTACCACACTTTGAAAATCTATCTATCTATCTATCTATCTATCTATCTATCTATCTATCTATCTATCTATCTATCTATCTATCTATCTATCTATCTATCTCACCGACCAGCTTGGTTCTCCCAGACTGACCCAGGCCACAAAAATTTAATATCCTTTTCTGTTCACACCACTCATTTTCCACACCTCATCCAGTCCTTCTGATTTGAGCTTGGGCGCAGTCTTCTGGGGTCGAATAATGATCCTGAAGGCCGTAGGATGTTAAAGCTGGGTTTTAGTCTGAGTATCCTTTAACAGTCATTTCCTCTCATACTCAAAAAAAACAAAACAGAAAAAACTCATCACACAAAGTCAACTTTTATGCCAAAATTTTCTAAACCCTGCAATGGATAGTTAATCCAAACTCCCAACAATCCTTCTGTAAAGATAGCATTTGGGAGCGAGTACCGCCATTGAGTGAGATAACCTCCGGGAGTTTAAAGAAACGCTGAGTGCTGAGGCGTCACGCTTCAGGCATCCCTTTGGCAAGCCCTTTTTTGCGCGCCTGAGAGCCTGATTAAAGTTAATTATATGCATAGATCTCCATTGAGGTGGTCTTAGAAAGAGGCCGTTAGGGTGCTCTGCCAAATTTTTCTGCATGCCATAAAGGATTTCTGGTGTAGACACATGTACTGGATGCGCGCAGGTCCATTTTTCAGTGCACCTGCAAAAAAGGCCTTTTGGACGTGTGGCAAAATAAAAATTGGCATTTATGCGGCAAAATAAAAATTGGTGTGCATCCATTTTGGGCCTGAGACCTTACGGCCACCCATTGACCTAGCGGTAAGGTCTTACGCGTTAACCAGGCGGTAATGATCTACGTGCATACAATGCCGATTACCGCCCAGTTAGCACCGCACGCTGGAAATTTTCTGGCGTGTAAAAAATGAAATTACTGCCCGGGCCACGTGGTAGCCAGGCAGTAGTTCAAAATTGAGGTACTTAGGGTGCACATACGCGGCTTAGTAAAAGGTCCCCTGAATATGGAAGTTTTAAATAATTTTAGGCCAATTTCTGTTCTGCCTTTTCTTGCAAAGGTTATTGAGAAAGCTGTTTTACGTCAATGAATGGAATTTGTTGAAGACAGAAATGTATTAGATGACTATCAATTTGGCTTGAGGTCAGATCACAGTGTGGAACTTTTACTTCTCTCTATGATGGATGAGCTAAGAATCGGTATGAATCAGAATTTGTGATTTTGCATAGTTACTTTAGACATTGCATCAGCATTTGATACCATTGATCATCATCTTTTATTTAATGTATTGTTTGATTTTGGTATTCGTGAGCAAGTGTTGTCATGGTTCCATTCCTATTTGTAAGGTAGCAGTTTCTACCAGTTTTGCAGTTTCACGAGGAGTACCGCAGGGGTCTGCCCTATGGGCAATTCTGTTTAATTTGTTTCTGGTGTCTGTTGGGGAAAGTATTTCAAAGATTGAAAGTTTCTTATAGAACGTATGCAGATGATGTGCAGTTCTTCGTTCCACTTGAGAAAGGTTCTAATGATCCATCTTTAAAACTGAAGGAAATTATGGATGAAATTGTGAGCTGGATGAAACATAAATTGACTCCGAATGTTGCAAAAACAGAAAACATTAGATCCATCTTTGTTGGTGAATTTTGATTATAGAAGAGAGAAGATTGCTATTAAATCATCCTTTTGTAGTCTTGGAGTGTTTCTTGGTAATAATTTGATGATGCAAAAACATGTGGATCATGTAATCTCCACATCTTTTTTTCAGCTCCGGGCTCTAAGTAAATTGAAAGGAATGATGTCCATGCAGGATTTCTGAACAATCGTGCAGAGCCTGATTTTCACCAAGCTTGATTCTTGTAATTCGTTGATTTTAGGTATTTCTTCTTTTCGACTTCAGGCACTGCAGGTCATTCAGAATGCAGTTGCACAATTAATTACGGGAGTTTCAAAATCTGAACATATAATGCCAGTGTTGAAAGAGCTACGTCGATTTCCTGTTACGTACAGAGTTTTGTTTAAAGTGCTTGTGCTACTTCATCAGCGTATATATGGGACTATGCCTACATATTTCTGTAATGTTTTGAAGATGTGTAAACCAGGATGTGCTTTAAGATCTGATATTTCTCAGCAGTTCTGTCTGCCTTCTCCAAAATCATATCATATATTATGTGGAGACAAAAGTGCAAGCCTTGTCAGTTGCTGGTCCATCACTATGGAATGCTTTACCGGGACATTTGAGAACCTGTGAAAATACTCAATAATTTAATTTTTTTAAAAAGACTCACTATTTTTGTAAAGGCCTTTTTTGAAGAATGAAATAGATTGTTAAGAGTCAGATTTATTTATTTTTTTTGACTGTTTATGTTTTTATGTGTATATCTTTGTTACCCGCTTTGGAGAAAAGTGAGCTATAAATAGGTAAATAAATAGATTTAGTTTAAGAGGTTTTCTTTCCGTCCAAGACAATTTGGTGCAGTCTTATCCACTAATTAAATGGTTTCTTATAGCAATCCTGAATTATGTGCAAATATACAACTCTTCCAGTCCATCACCCATTCCTTTGTGCTGTATAATTCAAGGTTGTGCAAATAGCATTGGTTGTCACCAGGATCAGACCTTCCTGCCTGTCCTCTGTTCCAGAGTTACACCTCACTGGGCTGCACACTTTGGCCTTGAACAGGCTCTTACCTGTTCCTGCAAGTGGGCTGGGCTGTCCTTGCCCACTCAACTCCTCTCCAACAGTTACTGCTTCTGCTGATCATAACTCCCCCTTAGGTTATCTGGCCTTTCCAGGATACCCCCTCTCCTCCTAGGGTCCTGGCAGGGGTGAAGGCAACCAAATACCCTGTGCTTAAACAAACAGGAACTTTTATTACTTTCAAACTCCATCTCTATTGTCAATCAACTACTAGAAACATTTCCCTCTGCAACTTATTCTATACACACACCCTCTGGGCTGGATCTCAGTCCACCCACACCTCAGATGACATCCCACTCCTCCCCTCAGAGACGCTGGAGCATTCTCTCAGATGATTCTTAGTAATCCCCAATATAATGGGGGATCACACACACACACAATAGAGAAGGATAGATATATTAGTTTGGCAAAAGCAATAAACAAAACTTAGGTAGCAAGACTTATCAATACATGGAAGAACAGTACTACAAATCATTTCTATAGCGCTACCAGTCGTACGCAGCGCTTCACAATTAGGTAACAGTAATTATTCCTGAGATATAACTACTGGTGCTAACCTAAAACAACATGCCAAAAGGTTTTGATCCACTCGGAACTTGGCAATGCTTTCTATCTTGCCATGACTATAGGAAGGATAACTGACCTCACCCTGTAGGCTGTTTGGCTTCCTCTGTGTGGCAGGTCTCTCCTTTCCCTCTTGAACTCCAAACTGAATTTTCCCAGCTAGCTCCTGGACAAGGCTGTGTAGATAGGCTGTCTGCGTTGCTCCACTATGCATTCAGTCTGTGTTTGTTGTGGAAGGCTATCAGCAATGAATCTAGAATGCACACAGCTCTTTTCTGGAATTATCTTAGTTAAAGCTAAGATGATACCCAGTACTGGTTCTTACCTAGGACGGCACATTTTCATATTTCAGTTCCTTTATGAGCATAGAGGGCTTCAGCCACTCAGTGATACTACTACTACTTGACATTTCTAAAGCGCTACTAGGGTTACGCAGCGCTGTACAATTTAACATAGAAGGACAGTCCCTGCTCAAGGAGCTTACAATCTAAAGGACAAGTGTACTGTCAGTCAAATACTCAGAGGTGACTACACGTTGGCTAGTGAAATAACACCCAGCAGTGAAAGGTGTTTGTCACTCAGGCTAGTAGGCTAACTGCCCGTGTAGCTGTTGTGTATCTAACTGCCAACTCCTCTGTCTTTCAAGAATGCATGATACAAAGGAAATCATATCACATGTATAGGGTTGCCATCGATATCTGTCCTCCAGGATTTTTAATTTTTAGGGAAATGTCCTCCTTTTCTTTTATGTGCCTATGACCAACACACCTATCCACATAATGAGAGAAAGTGTCTATGACCTTATTAGTCAATCGGGGTGCTAAAGAGAGAGAAAGGCATTGCTGGTACCCTCTCTGTTCCCCTGCTGGTTGAATCTGTCAAAGGAATTTTGTTTGTGCAGCACAACTTAAAGCATATGTTATGCAAAGACTTTCACACGTATCTCAGAAGCCAGTCAAAGTTGTTGAGGGATAAGTACGCTTGGGTTCAGACTCAGTCAGACTCAAATCCTGAAGTTTTTGAAAAGTAGATTGTCTACTGCTGTACTGTAAGCAAGTCACTGTTTGATGTGTGTTCATTAACTAAAGGTTACGATTAAATATTTCTTTTAGCAAAGGTAGCAACCTTTTTTATTTTTTGTGTCCTCTTTTTTGTGTCTGCAAGTACGGTAACCCTACACATGTAGAACAGTTCTCTAAAAACGAATGTAGCGTCAGTGTAAATCACATTGTTGCAGCTTCACACAGCTGTCTCTTGGAATGTCAGTGTCCAGTGCTGGAGGAGGTCTTGTAACAGCCAAGATAGTACTGTCCTAAAAAGATGGTTTCTGGCCTATTCAGAGTTGGTTCATAGGCCTCAGTTAATCAATGCTATCCTTATGCATTCAAACAGGTATGGGCAGTACATCCCACTACAGCAGTAGCTAAAAAATCTAACACATTGTAGAGAATGGGCCCCCTGGCGTGTTGCCATGCACAAATGCATAAAGATGGCATTCTGATTTTCAAGGAGATTGACTGATAACATTAAGCAGAGGGACCTTGAGAAGACAAGGGATTTATGTCACTGAGAAAAAAAGATAACTCTGACAAATCAAAAAGCATTTATTTCACATGCCTATATTTTGTTATACATTTACAGATTTGAAGAACTCTAGGCTTTATTAGGAGGAAGTTCTTCCTCCTTTTCTTGGTTGACCTAGCCACACCAGGAAACACTATTATCTTAATATCTTAAGTTTATTGGTGGAGGAACCAGCACCATTAGGTGATTTGATAAAGACTTGGAATGACACATTAGATAAAGTAATAAATGAGGTAGACCCATGGAAATCAGTGATTGATAGGTCTAAGATATTTCCCTTTTTCAGAACAATTGAGCAATAAGAAGAGGGAGTAAAAGTTCAGTGGGAGACTTTTTTTTTAAAGCAAATCAGAGTGAGATTAAATGCTGTTAAAAAAAACAAACAGTGTTTCACTGATTGGATTTTATTAGCTCCCAACTCTTCCCAGGAACTTTTTCAGATTATGAAAATATTGAATAATATAGATCAGTAGCGTAGCCAGCGATTAATTTTTAGGTGGGCCTGGAGGTGGACTGGGTGGGCACAGACCTCTTTCCTCTCCACCGTCCACCCCCCGCCCGCCCGCCGCCGCCACCACATTTTGTGTCCACCCGCGACCGCCCCGCCTGCGACAGCCCCCTGCACTGACCTGAAGCGCGTTCTCCCTCCAATCCAGCACCGGCGATCATAGCCAGCCTTCTACCACGTCCAGCGCGCGTCGTCAGAGCTTCTTCTCAGGCGCGTCCCGCCTACTCTGCAACTTCCTGGTGGACCTGGTAGAAGGCTGGCTATGATCGCCGGTGCTGGATTGGAGGGAGAACGCGCTTCAGCTCAGTGCAGGGGGCTGTCGCGGGTGGGGCGGGCCTGTAGCAAAAGTGGGTGGGCCTGGGCCCATCCAGGCCCACCCGTGGCTACGCCCCTGATATAGATAGGGGATACAAAAGCTGTGCAGATGTATTACTCTGAGCAATTATTGGCACAATTTCTTAATGATAAAACCAGAATTGTGAAGGATGATGTAATCCCCTATTAGTTTGGAATTACTAAGAGAGTAAGTCCCTGTAGAGAGTCACTGGGAGGTCCCTGGGTGGGGGGAAGCCCCGCCCAGGGGGATTAGTTTTTGAATAAAATGCAGAGAAAAGAGTGACAAGGGGGAGGAGACTAGGAGGAGATAAGTGTTTGCCCTGTAAAGGGGGGGCGGGGTGGGGTGTCTTTCTTTCTTTTGGTTCCTTTTTCTTTTGGGTTTAGGGATTTCTGTTGTTGTGGGTTTTTGGTAGACTGCAAACCCCTGCCAAGTGACCCCAAAAAAGAAGAAGGGGGATCCCATTGAAAAGAATTGAATCCATTGGCTAAAGGAATGGAGAGCTGCTGCTAGGAGAAGCAGTAACTGTGAAGGAGAGCACTGAGTTGACAGTGGAGAGACCCAGCCCAGGAGCATGGGATAGGAGCCTAGGGAATGCCCATCCTGTAGCCAGGGTGAGCCAACGCAAAGATCACCTTGTGCGGAAGTCAGACCAGGAAGGTGTGCACCTGAATCATAGTGAGGAGCATAGCCTTTGGAACACTGTCTTTGGGGATAGGCACGGACTGGAGCTGTATAAAGTGTAAATAACCCTGTTTAAGAATGCTTGGTAACATATATTCTATTAGGAGGAGAATACAAGCGTTCTACTGGGGGAATACCAGAGGAAGATTTACTTAAGAATTGTACTATTTAATGAAGAGTTCATACAGATGGATGCACTGTGGTTTGAAGTTGAAGAATAAACTGAGTTTAAGCTGCTGACTGCCGAGTGGTCATTTGGAGTAAAAGGTGTACAGCTGTCTTCGCACAGACAGCTTGTCTTAACTGCCAGCCTTGTTTCCCACATAGATTTGGACCTTGACTTTGAGTTTCCTGAAGGAGAAGAGGATCATCCCACCCGCTAATACTTCTTTCCCCAGGTGGCGGCACCATATGCCAAGTGAGTGAGTGAGGATCCCACGGAGTCTGCCCTTCGTGGGGGCTCCAGCTCATTCAGACCCTAGACCCAGAAGCGTCTAGGCAAAGGGGCGTTACATTGACTTAGCAGTTCAGCTTGTGACTTACCAGGATCAATTCTAAAATTGGGAAGGAGAAAGATTGAAGGGATATTGTGAATTATTGGAATTAAAAAAAAAATCCTTCAATTATCTCCAGCAACTTTTGAATAAATTTCTTGATAGGCAGTAAAATAGATCTGTGTCACCAAAAGTAGGAGAAATGAACTATTTGAAATGAATGAAGTATCAATCGTTGGATTGGAAGATATGCCAAAAATGCTAAAAGCATGCACTGGTTAGACTTATCCCCAAAAAGCTATTACAGCCAACAGATGTTGTGAGCTGTAGGCCTATAAGATGATAGAGGCATGCGTAACTACTGAGCTTCAGAATTATTTAGAGGAAGCTCAAGGATTGAATCCAAGATGTCAGGATTTTACCCTGTTTATAGTACTGAAATGGTCATGTAGACTTGTTAGAAGATACGCAAAGATGTCTGGATCATAAGGGTCCAGGATTGTTGATTTTATTAGATCTCACAGCTGCTTCTGATACCATCGATTACAATATTATGTTGCATAGATTGGAGAAGGTAGGTGTGCAGGACACTGAATATCAGTGGTTGACTTCATTTTTGCAGTGTCCCGCACACCTACCTTCTCCTGTGTGTGAGAAGGGTTTCTTACACTCCCAAGCACCTCTTCTGGTATCCACTGTACTCTGCAGGGCCTTTGTCCTCTGCACATAAGCTGCTATGAACATTGCGCTGGTCACAGATCATAGTGGCTGGACAACAGGTTTCAGTAACCATAGAACCAACAAGGACTCACCTGGTGAGTGACATGGTAACACCAAAGCCTGGGTAGATATAATATCTTTGTCTTCTCCAGCTTCTGATTGGCCAAGTCCCCTTCTGTGCTCTGACTGGCTCTTACTTACATGTTATCAGAGGCAGAGTGCAGCCCAGAGTTACCAACACCACAGTTTTCCTGCAGCAATGGGCGGTTTTTTTTAAGTAGCCTATGGGCAGCTTTCACAGTTGTTGGTTGCAACCTTTTGGGCTACTTCCGTTTCTTTGGATGGCCCACACTGTTTGGTTCCAGCTCTGTCTCTGCTCGTCCTTCTGTTGGTTGAATTTGGAGCCAGAATGAGACTTGGTGCATTTCAAGCCTTATTCTGGCTTCAAATTTAACCAATAGGGGGTGAGGTGGGTGTCTGGGTGATGAGGTCATTTATGATTCAGTGAGGGCCCAGCCGAACGGAGCACTAGCTTATGGGCCACACTGGAGGAGGAGGAGGCAGAGCACATAGGTGAGCAGGCTGGGCAGGGGGGTTGAGTGAGGGACAGATGGGAGGGACCTTCTGCTCCCCCTCCACTCCCCACCCCACGTGGTGTCACTATTTTTAGGCTACTTTAGAAGGTTAGTTCGGTTTGAAAGTTTTTCGTCATCTGGCAACTCTGGTGCAGCCATGAGGAAATAGCAGGCAGAGTTAGCCATGTGGAGAAGGTTTGCAGATATCCAAAGGCCACAATTCAACAATGACCTAGCTGCACTTTCATGGCAGGCAGAAAGGTATGAAATGGCAGATAAAAGAGCAAGGTAGGAGGGTACTAGATATTTATTTATTTTTACTTTTTGTAGACTTCTTTGTCTTTTCATCTTTTTCTTCTTCTTCCTGCCCTTCTAGTAATGACATTATTTATTTATTTATTTATTTATTTATTTATTTATTGCATTTGTATCCCACTTTATCCCACCTTTTTGCAGGCTCAATGTGGCTTACAATTCATCGAGGATATTGGAAATAGAAGAGAAAATACATTTGGTTACAAGGAGTTTTGGGTAAAATGATAGTATTGAAGCAAAGATAGTATGGAACACTTCTGGATAAATCAAACACTGTACTGTTAAATGTGTTGATCCTTGTGATATATCTTGTCGAAGAGATAGGTTTTCAATAGTTTGCGGAAATTGGTCAGTTCGTAGATAGTTTTCAAGTTGCGTGGCAACGCATTCCAGATCTGCGTGCTCATGTAGGAAAAGGTAGATGCGTGCATTGATTTGTACTTCAGGCCTTTACATTTATCAGATTTCAGATGCCAAATATGATGTGACATCTGCTGTGTGAGTGGCCCCTTAGGCCATGTTGTTTAACTTAACTTTTGGACTTAAGCTGAGTCTGTCAATGATGATATGCAATAAATCATACCACGTTTATTTTTCAAAACATTTCACTGTCTCATTGTCTTTTGATCTGAAAAAATTGTGGCTTTATATATGCTTAAATAAGATTCTGGGCAAATCTCCCAGAAGATCTGCATATAGAGCATCATGTTCTAAATGTTGTAATTTAATATGTATGTTTGTGCACAAAATTAAATTCCGTTAATAAATAGTAATTAAAACAAAAAATTAAGGCAAAATCATTCCTGGAATGGTTTAAATAGGCTTTGTTCCATATTTTGAGGTGTAAAATATTTGAAATGAGAAATATTTTCATGAATAAAATATAAACAAAGCAGAATTTATTTCCAACATAATGTTTATCAGAAAGTTTGGCATCTGGCTGTGCCCCTTAAAAATTTCTAGTTTTTATTTGAAGCTATGTCGATACAAGAAGTATAAAATTTTAGGCCTTGCAAGTAGGATACAAAGAAGGTTTGGGATGGCAAGCAGGGCATTTTCCTGTGAACTCAGCCCTTCAAGGGGACCCTTTGCAAAAGCTGGCTGATATGACTGAGGCAGAGTTTTTCGGTATCGGGCACTAACTGGACTCACACCTTAGTTTCTGCCCTGGGCCCCAGTGTGCCTAACCCTAGCCATAGTAAGCAATTATTTTCAAGCAAACATCTGTCAATATAGTTACTGGATTTAAAGATGCCCTCTAGCTTGAGTGAATCAAGAACTTTTAAATTGAAATGCCACCATCACAACTTCACTATTATTTAGTTCAAGTTGACCTTTTGTCTATTTTCGATCTTGAGGATCATAATATTCTCTTATGAAACCTTTTTAATACTTGTCTACAACAATGTTTCTCAACTTCAAGTCCAATTTCCAAGTCGAACAAATTTGTGCCAAGTACACCTGAGCTCTGATCAACATAGATTTTGAAATGGACATTCCAAAAATTGTCATATTCTAATTATTCTAATTATGAATAGAATTATGAATAGGATGGAGTGGAGGAGTGGCCTAGTGGTTAGGGTGGTGGACTTTGGTCCTGGGGAACTGAGTTCGATTCCCACAGTCACTTAACCCTCCATTGCCTGCCGCATTGAGCCTGCCATGAGTGGGAAAAGTGCAGGGTACAAATGTAACAAAAATAAAATATCAGTTTCTTCCTTTGTTGTCTGGTCATTTTATTTTTCTAATCATGTTGGTCTGAGCTCTAGTATCAAAAAAGACAGTAGCTCCCCAGAGCTCTGGGACTAACCTCAGAATTGATAACAGACAATATTCAACAACTTAATTGGCGTATAATTAGTAAGGGGCCCTTTTACTAAGCCGCATAAGCATCCACATCTGCCCAATGCACACCAAAATGGAGTTACCACGTGGCTCTTGTGGTCATTTCATTTTTGGCGCGCGTCTGATATGCGTGGCCGAAAAATCATTTTTATTTTCTACCGCGTGTATTGGATGCGCATCAAGTGACATTTGACGCACGTAGGTTATTATCACCCGTTTACTGCATGAGACTTTACCGCTAGATCAATGGCTAGTGGTAAGGTCTGTGACCCAAAATGGACACACGACAATTTTCATTTTGCTGCACGTCCATTTTCAGCAAAAATTTAAAAAGGCCTTTTTGAAGGTGCGCTAAAAAATGATTGTACACGCGCCTAAAACCCATGTGTACACTACCGCAGGCCATTTTTCTGTGCACTTTAATAAAAGGACCCCTAACTTTACTGTACACTGTAGCATAGAAAGGTACTCATTAGAATATAAGCAATCAGTTGAGTATTAAGCAGACATTAACATAAAACATATAGATTAGTCTTAATATAAATGAACACTGGCCTTGTAGCTGTAGGAGCTGGCAGCCAAAAGAGGCTGACAGAAAACGATGAGTAAAACACTCTGTAGAGGTGTGGACTAGGGTTTCTAACTAGCTCCATATTCACTTAACAGGGTTGATCCAGTCCTAGACTTACCCCACTGCATGCAGGGACTTGTAGTATGGCTTTTTAAAAAAATTTTTTGTTACATTTGTACCCCGCGCTTTCCCACTCATGGTAGGCTCAATGTGGCTTACATATTGTATACAGGTACTTATTTGTACCTGGGGCAATGGAGGGTTAAGTGACTTGCCCAGAGTCACAAGGAGCTGCCTGTGCCTGCAGTGGGAATCAAACCCAGTTCCCCAGGACCAAAGTCCACCACACTAACCACTAGGTG
The DNA here is from genome assembly GCF_901765095.1 of Microcaecilia unicolor. Lineage (NCBI taxonomy): Eukaryota > Metazoa > Chordata > Amphibia > Gymnophiona > Siphonopidae > Microcaecilia > Microcaecilia unicolor. The sequence continues at coordinate 337,839,228 of NC_044034.1, forward strand.
ACTCCTCCACTAGCAACATCCATGTAGAAGTCTGCCCTTGCAGCCGCGCAGGCTTCTGTTTCACAGAAACAGAAGCCTGCGCAGCCGCGTTGCTGATCTGTAAGGGCAGGCTTCTACATGGAATGTTGCTAGTGGAATAGCAACATTCCATGTAGAATCTCAAATAGTAGCAACAGAATCTCAATAGTAGCAACATTCCATCTAGAATCTCCAATAGTAGCAACATTCCATCTAGAATCTCAAATAGGGAAAAGGGAATGGGACTTGATATGCTGCCTTTCTGTGGGGTTTACATAGTATATAGAGGTACTTATTTGTACCTGGGGCAATGGAGGGTTAAGTGACTTGCCCAGAGTCACAAGGAGCTGTGCCTGAAGTGGGAATTGAACTCAGTTCCCCAGGACCAAAGTCCACCACCCTAACCACTAGGCCACTCCTCCACTCCACTCTTAGGGAATCCAATGAGAAAATCATAACCACAAGTTGTTGCATGCAATGGGGTAAGCCCTGTTGGGCAAATCTGGATCTAGTTGGCAACCCTAGTGTTCTCGCAGTTCTGATAGGACCCGAGGTGACATGGTGGAGATGTTACTTTCTTAGGCAGTTCCTTGAGAACTCTAAAATGAATTCTTTATCAGAGTTGAGAACTCTCAACCACATGGCGACTGTGTAACATATGCTGATAGTCTCTTCTTGGGCTGAATGGCTTCAAAATGCAGTTCCTTTATACTCCCAATTCTGAGTGAAATTTGCACAGTTTGCCTTATGGTAATGGTGGGGATGTTCTGTCAAAGTCCCTCTGTATGCTCTGGCTTCAGGCTGGGGAAGGAGCTCAGCTCTGCGTTCAGAGGAGATTTTGCTGCCCCTAAGAAGTTTCTGCCATAGGTGACTGCCTGGTCTTGCCTAATGGTCGAGCTGACCCTGGATGTATGGTCCCTTGTGGCATGGAGACTCGGGGTAATTGCCCTGGTTGCACTCCCCTATCATCAGCCCTGCCTAGATGAGTTGTCTGGCCATTGCCTCAGGTACAAACCCAGACTGAGAGCCCTTCAGGGCAGTGCCGTAGCATGGGCTAATGGCACCCGGGGCGGGTCGCCGCTGCGCACCCCCCGGGTGCAGCACGGCGTGACACCCCCCCACCCCCCAGAGCGCAATCCCCCCCGGACCGCATTCTTACCTGCGGGAGGGCCAATCCGCCCCGAGTGCACGTCACTCAGAGCTGCGTCGGCCCCGCTGGTTCCCTGCTGTCTCCGGGGCAGAGAGAGCAGGAAACCAGCCGGGCCGGCACCCCTCGAGCGCGTGCACCTAGGGCGGACCGCCCCCCCCCCCTTCCTAGGCCACTGCTTCAGGGACAAGGAAATACCTAGTGTACCTGAATATAACATGCCTTGAGCTACCACTGAAAAGGTGTGAGCTAAATGTAAATAATGCAGTCTCTTATTTATTCATTTAATACTGCTGAATGTATATATATATTTTTTTTATAAAAAGGACTTATTCAGGGAGCACCCTAGGCTGACCACTGAAGTGCTTTTGAATATCAATCCCAGCAATTTTAAACTTGTGTAGGAAGAAGATGCAACTATAATTTTGTTGAGATATACCAGTAGCCTTCAATATCAAACATTTTATGATATATGTAACATTACTTTGAACTAGGTGCCAAAATGAATAGAACTTTCATAAGAGGGACCATCTTTTACATCTTTTAGTTAAAAGCAATCCATCCCTACTGTTGAAGCTTGGTAACCTTGAACAGACAGTTTCCACATTGTAAGAATACAATTGAAAGCCATGGTTTCAATTTATGTGAATCGTGATGATCAATCAGTTTTATTGCTTGGCCGTCTTCCCGGGTCCTGGGTGCACCACTCAGTGTTACATGGGAGCAAGCAAATAATGTTCCAGTCACACAAAATCATCTTATTTCTCATCTCATCCTTTGAATTTGTTTTTGCAGTAGAATGAAGTATTTCAGCATGTTCTTAGAGAAATATTATAAAAGTAGCTGATATCTACAAAATATTTGCAGTCAAAAGAGATTTTATATTCAAATTTCCTTTGCCTCTGCCTTTCTTGTTTTCTGTTCTGTGCCTTTCCACTGTCCCACCTATTTCCATCAGCCCCCACACCCATCCCTCCTATTACTTCCTTTTCAATCTCTTACCTAGCTTTTCTCAACCCTATAATAATAATATAATAATAATAATAATTATTATTATTATTATTGCACCACAGAACACATGCAGTGCTGTACCATGGTGATAAATATTCAGATTCAATATGTCTATCTAAGTGGGTTCTTGAGGCAAGCCAAGATTAAGTGACTTGTCAAGGAGACAAGAAGCAGCAATGGTAGAAGCTTGAACTGAATCCTGGTGTCTCTGGTTCTCAACCTATTGTTCTATCCACTAGACTCCCCTACGCTACTCCACTATCATTTCAGCTCTTTCATTTCCCCTCCCCTCCTCTCTCCAACCCCATACTCTTCTCCTTCTCCTATTGTCTGAATCTCTCTCTCTCTCTCTCTTCCACCTTTCCGAGCCTGACACCAGCATCTCTACCTGATCTATGCTACAAGGTGTGGATTTCTACAGCAGAACACACATGAACCCCTTGCCAATCTTTTGCTGCCATAAGAATCCCAGCCATGTGAAGAGCAGCAGGTCCGCATTAGGGTATACATGCATACTCCACTGATGTGTGCAATCACCTGAAGTCCAACCCATCTTTCTCAAGAACTGGTGTGTGTTGAGGTACCCATGCATGTGTGTTACCTGATTACCACTGACAGACATCTAAGTGCTAAACACATTATGGTGCTCATTTTCAAAGCACATAGACTTACAAAGTTATAAAGAACTTATGTAACTTTGTAAGTCTATGTGCTTTGAAAATGAGCATCTGCGTATAAAAATATTTTATAAATTTTTATAATGAATTATGCTAACTCTCTATAGCGAATTAAAGGTGATTCTCTGCTGGAGACTATTTGATATGGTGTATGCAAGCAATCAGATTTGTTTTTCATTAATATTTCATCCACATTTAAGGGCATGGAGAATGTCATTATGTCTCTGAATTCATCCATGGTACATTGCGGATAGTAGACAATTTTCCCCATCTTCATTAAAATATAGCAGAACTAGAAAAGCTGTAGTGAAGGACAACCAAAAAGATAAAGGGAATGGAATGCTAAAAAGGTTAGTGCTCTTCTGCTTGGAGAAGAGTCTGAAAGGAGATATAACAGATTTCTGTAAAATTGTGAGGACCATAGAACAGGTTGATAGAGAACAGTGGTTTACCTTTTGAATAAGTACCAAGACTAGGGGAAATTCCGTGAAACTAACAGGTATCAATCAGGCTTAAAACAAATCTATAAAAATATTTTCTGACTCATCGCCCAATTAAGCTGTGGAATATGCAGGGCTTTTTTGAGGGTACTAAGTACCGGAACCTTTTATTTATTTATTTATTTGTATCCCACATTTTCCCACCTATTTGCAGGCTCAATGTGGCTTACATTTTCCACAATGGTGATCACCAATTCCGGAAGAGAAATACATATTTAAGGTGAAGGAGACAGAGAGGATTAGGTATACAGTTACAGAAAGTGCATTATTCATAATCAGAAATAAAGATGTTGGATTAACTTCAATCGTGAATAGATTAACTTTTCCATTCTCTGCTAAAATTGACCCATGGTTCCCAAGTTTTAATGAAAGAGCTCAGGCTCTACATACCAATTCTGCCTTGTCATAAATTCTGTGACTGGTTGCAGGGGGCCTGGCTATTGTGGGGTGGGTCCCTCGATCACCCCACCCCTGAAGGGTGGCCTGGCATTTGAATACTGGCACCTTTTTTGCTAGAAAAAATGCACTGGGAATATGTTGCCAGGATGTGGTGAAGGCATCTTGCTTAGCTGAATTTCAAAGAGGTCTACATAAGATCCTGAATAAAGGCCTATAAACCATTATTAGTCATAGATACTTGGGGAAGCCACTGCTTAACGATGGGAGTGAAGAAGAAAGAATAGATTTATTCTTTGGGATTTGCTTGGTACTTCCTAGTGACATGGGTTGGCCCCTGTCTAAGACGGGTTGCTGGGCTCCATGGACCTATGGTGGGTTGCATTGCTGTGGCATATCTTATTTTTTTAATGATGTTCAGTTTAGCTATATTGAGAAGAAAGATTTTAGGAAGGAAATATGATATTATGGAGAATATCATATTAAAGTGGCACAATTTGTATTGATTAGCTTTTGATAAATTTCTAAAGAACTCCTTGGTTTTATGACACAATGCAGTAACAATGGGGGTTCAACTGTTTGTTTGTTTATTTATTTATTTATTTTTATTTAGTCATTGTTTTTACAATTCAAATATCAAAGTGGCTACTAAGCAGGATAGAAATTAGTAACACAATTAGAGATATCTTAATACAGCTAGGAGCTGAACACACATAACATCAAATATCCTCAAACAAACATATAACAGGAGCCATAAGGACGGGACCTGGACATATATACGCAAGATTTAGGGGTTCATGTACTAGGCTGCAATAAAAAGTGGTCTTAGCCCAACCCTAGGTGGGTCTTTCCCTAGCACTAAAGGCAATTTTACCGCAGCTGGTAAATGACCTATTTTCTATTTTTTTTTTAATTAATGGCCACGCGTTAATGTTGCCATTAGCATATGGCCATTAACAAAAATTAGCACATGAGCCCTTACCGCCACCTATTTTGTAGGCATTAAGGGCCCACACGCTAATCCTGCACTAATTAGTAAGTGGTAATGTGGCTGCACTAATTCACGCTGTGATGCCCCCTCAGAGAAAAATAAAGCAAGCGTTTTTAGCGTGTGGTTTGTGCATGCATATTGGGCTCTTACCAGAGGATGTCTCAGTGCATCCCACGGTAAGCCCTTTTAACCTGTACATAAGTTCATCTAACGCCTACTACTGCTGCTTAGTAAAAGGAGCCCTTAATGATCAGGGAAAGAAAGCCTTGGCTCAAACAGCTGATCGTAAAGCTAGCATAACACTGCTCTGCTCTCAGATATGCTGGCAGAGAATTCCGTAGCGTGGGGGTGCCACAGCTGAAGTAGGCACGACAGGAAGATTCACTACTAATGGTTACTAAATCTGCTTATTTCCAATTTCCTATTATTTAATGAAGATTTTTTTCCCTTACCCTATAATAATTTGTTTATAACTGCTTTGTTCAGACATCGGTCAAGGTTAGTGTATCAAGTTCAATAAATATAAACGTATGGCTCACTCCCAAAAGTATGAAGTGGAAACTCCCAAATCTGTCTGGCAAACAGTTTGTAAATCTTGGCCTCCAGAAACCTGCTGGACCACATACTCTGGTAATAAATTCCAGAGCTTTACTGTTCCTTGACTGAAAAAATATACATTTTTTAATTTAAATCTTCCATTAATTAATTAATTTCATGGGGGGGGGGGGGGGGGGCTGATATTCAGACCATGGGAGTTAGACCGGCTAATTCACAGTGGAATCCATTTTAGGACTCTCTGTTATTGTACACTAAGCACTAAAATGGCCAGTTTCAGTGGCTAGTATAACACTCAGTTTTCTACATTCCTATGGGTGTCTATAGCGTTAGTGCATATTCATTTTTAGCACACTCTAAAAACACTAGCGCACCTTCGTAAACAGGGCCCTAAGTTTGTTCCATAGGCAATGGAGGGTTGTGACTTGCCCAAGATCACAAGGAGCAGCAGTGGGATTTGAACCAGCCATCTCTAGATGTGAAGACCAGTGCTCTAACCACTAGGCCACTCCTCCTACTGAGAGGTTCATAGGAATATAATGGACATCTCGGCATTTAGCGCCAGCTAAAAATGCTAGCGCACCTTAGTAAAAGACCCATTTAGGGCCCCTTTTACTAAGCTGCGTAGGCGCCCACACGCACCAAATTGGAGTTACTGCCCAGTTACTGCATGGCCCTTACGGTAAATTTCAATTGTGGTGCGCATCAGCAAAATATTTTTTATTTTCTGGCATGCATAATGGATGCGCGTCAAGTGGCATTTGAAGTGAGTAGGTCATTACCACGCCAGATTCTTTACCGCTAGGTCTATGGCTGGAGGTAAGGTCTCAGACCCAAAATGGACACGCGGCAATTTTGATTTCGCTGCACGTCCGTTTTCGGCCAAAAAAAGAGGCCTTTTTTTTACAGGTGCGCTGAAAAATGGATCAGCGCGCGCCCAAACCCAGCGCCTACACTACCGCAAGCCATTTTTCAGCCCGCCTTTATAAAAGGACTCCTTAGTGTGTAGTTGCTCCTACTTTTTGGAACGTTCTTCACTTGCGACTTGAAAGCTCATTTGTAAACTTTAAATCCCAACTCAAAAGTTTATTATTTTTCCCTTTCATTTCCAAATACCAGTCATTAGAATACCATCTTAGAACAGAATCACAGTGTCAGTTGGCAAGATTGTTTTTCCTTCCCTTTTGTTCTTTCCTTCCCCAGTTACTCTCTGTTTTAGAATTTTATTTTACACCTTGTAATTTTCTGTTTATACTTGTATTTGTCTAAGTCCTTATAAAACAAGCATAAAATAAGTGCATTTTCCCAAAAACTTTTAGGTGCTCTGTTATAAAATTCTCCTCTAGGTCTATTATTCTAATCCAGCACACTTTGTCATGAGACTCATGCAGCTTATACAAATTCTGAAACGTTCAATTACAGCCTTCTTTCCATAACCCCATTTCTTATGGTGCACTGCAACTATACGAGTGTACTGATTCGCAATTCATGTAAATGTACAAGAGAAGAAAAACACTTCAAGAAAGAAATTGGAATAGAGTGATACCATGGCACTTAGGGAGCACGCAATAAAAATGCATTTAAGGATAACTACACACATCTTTTCTGCTTCCCCTATCTTCTCAAATGATATGTCTAAATTTTCTATCCTTTATTTTCACAACTGAGTGCCTGGCTTATTCTACAATTTATTCTTAAAGAAAAATGAGCACAGGCAGCAATGCACAGAGAAAGTTGTAGAGCGGAAAAAGAAACCATCGATGAAATATTTGTGTTCAAAACATGTCAGATCTAAAAGCTGGAATCTTTTATTAATTATATCATAGACTCCCACTGGCACATTGAGTACCACCTCAGCTAATGAATGTCATTCTGGAGGCAACATCTAGTGAACCAGATTGTAGGATCCAAGTAGGGCCAAGAAGAAAAACTCAATGTTCCTTAACTATGTGCACCTGCCAACATTGCTCTAAATTTACAACTGTCGCTTTTCCTACTCCCACTCCCACCCCACCCCTGAGTGCTGGGCAGATCAAACCCTTATTCAGAATTTTTATTTTATTAAAATGAAAATTCTGCTTGGGAATGCGTAAAGGTAGAATTTTAAAGCAACCTACCCACTTGACTGTGGAATTAGATAGCTAAGCAGCTAAGAGAGGGTAGTCATCAAGATGGATTATAGTCATAACACCTTATAAAAATTTAGGAATGTTATTCATTTGCCAAGATTTATGAGCCTAATTTATAATTGTAGTACTGAAAATCGGTGCTAATTTCCTAAACTTTTTCCTTACCCTAAATCTGCCTGTGGCCACCTATATTTTATGCTCTTAAATTTTTAGAAGTTTACTGAAATTTTGAATATAAACTTATGCACTCCGCCCTAATAAATTCTCAGAGGCACATGTAAGATTATAGGGCCTGGTATTAAAAAAAAAAAACTGAGCGCCTAAATTTATGTCCTATTTTCAGCCCTGATGCTCAAAACTCTGACACTGTTCTGAATAGCACCGTAAAAATACCACCGGAACAGCGCAGAAGAACAACGTCCTAATCCTCAACGCTATGCAAATATAGGTGAGCTCAGAGCGTTGAGCATTGGGGAGTTCAGTGGAAGGATTGTGCTTGGCGCATGTGCAGAAGAGTTCTGCAGTAAGCTGAAGATTCATCTTAATTTAGGAGTTTAAAAGTTGGCCTTATAAATTTAGGCCTGCCATTCATTTACCTAGACTTATGATCCTAGTGCTGAAAATAAATGCTAGGGGCTATGTTTACTAAGCGGCACGTCAGGGCTTATCTGACATTCAGCGGTAGGGGGGGCCAGAGCCGAGGTGAAGGGGCACATTTTAGCCCCCCTGCCCCCGCCGCCATCATCACCCACCCCCCGACACCATCGCCATCATCGCCCGCCGCCACTGCCGCCGCCATCATCGCCGACTTGACCCCCCCCCCACTCGCTCACTCGCTCGCTGTCGCCTATCTGGGCTGGCGGGGACCCCATCCCCCGCCGGCCGAAGTCTTCTTCCTTCCTTTCAGGTTTCTGAGTCTTCAAACTCAGAAACCTGAAAGGAAGTAAGAAGACTTCGGCTGGTGGGGGATGGGGTCCCCGCCAGTACAGGGAGGCGACGGCAAGGAGCATAAAAAGTGGGTGGCAACAGGGGCAGGTTTAGGGTGGGGAAAAGACGTTAGACTCTTGGGGGTATGTTTACTAAGGTGCATTAGTGTTTTTCACATGCATGTAAATTTAAGGTGTGTTAAACGCTAATGTGCCTATACATTTCTATGGGCGTGTTAGCATTTAACTGGTGTAAATACGTTATTGATTTTGTTATAAAAGAGAAAGCAACAATATAGTAACATAGTAGATGACGGCAGAAAAAGACCTGCACCTGTCCATTCAGTCTGCCCAACAAGATAAACTCATATGTGCTACTTTTTGTGTATGCCCTACCTTGATTTGTACCTGTTCTCTTCAGGGCACAGATTGTACAAGTCTGCCCAGCACTATCCCCGCCTCCCAACCACCAGCCCCGCCTCCCACCACCAGCTCTGGCACAGACCGTATAAGTCTGCCCAGCATTTTCCCCGCCTCCCAACCACCAACCCCGGCACAGACCGTATAAGTCTGCCCAGCACTATCCCCGCCTCCCAACCACCAGCCCCGCCTCCCACCACTGGCTCTGCCACCCAATTTCGGCTAAGCTCCTGGGTGGCAGAGCCAGTGGTTGGGAGGCGGGTATAGTGCTGGGAATGGTAGGGGGGTCCAGGGCCAAATCTACGGGGGCCCTGGCCCCGTGGCCCCATAGCAGCGACGCCCCTGCTATGGACACGTGGCTGTTGGGAAGAGGATCTCCAGCAAGCCATTACAGACCACAGTTGGGAGCAAATGTGGTGTTCTCTCTTTAAGTGTTCTTACTCCTCTTCAGTGACACAGTCACTTTATTTCTTCGCACACAGGTCACTTTGGACTCCTCTTAGCGCATACGATTGATCCTTGCGTTTCTAGTATGTGCTGGTCCTGTCAGGTGCAGCGGGGTACTCGTAAGCATCTTATTTTTGACTGTAGGTGTGTCCATAACTTCTGGAGTAATGTATGGCTCACTTTGGCAGAGATCTTTTTTTTTTATTTCTTCCATGACCTCTTGCACTTGTTCCTGATTGCTGTATTTTGCTGTACTGTGTATTTGTGCAGTTGTATTCTAATAGGAAAGACACTTAGATGGAGCGTAAATCATGGCCTTGTAGCTGTACAGAACGTTTCTTGTCCCTGACAAAAGTATTTGGGTGATAGTGTCAAAATGTCGAAACAACGTGGCCAAAGCCTAAAGGGTATTGTTTATTTATTAGGTCTGCCTCTTCTGTTTGGGCAGCAGCGGCATGGGCTTTCTACTAACCTGGAAAGAACTGCATATCCCCTCTAAATACTTAATTACTCTAACCTTGTATCTGCTCTGTCAGATTTACAGTCTAGGCAGTAGCAAATTCAGTAATTAGGAGGAAACCCAGTATTCAAAAGATATAATAAGATAGTTTATTAGCAAAAGCATCTTACCCAAAGATAGTACCAGCAGTTCAGACATTCACATGGTAGAACAACACTTCACGACTGATGTCATATGCCTTCAAAGGTTGCTGGCTTCACTCTTCTTCTCCGAAAACACTGCTTAGGTAGCAGACCTTTTATACAATTTTGGTCCTATAGATCCCTATGAGCATTTCACTTTCCCACCTCACTTTCGTCATAATTGGCACATATATCCAATTATGCCCAAGTTCTAACTTTTCTTATCTTTCATCCAATTAGGACCGCGTTTCAACCTTAGCAAGTTTGCTTATCTCTTATCCAATCATGACCAAGTCTCAGTTTTCTTATCTCTTATCCAATTATGACCAAGTTTCAGCTCTCCTATCTCCAAACTTCGCTTACCCTTAAATTGAACTTTTCTTCACCTGGCCCAATTAGTTTTATAGTTTCTCAGTATGCCTATGTCCAGCTATACACAACCCTTGCCAACTTTGTAACTCTGCCAAGGTTAAGCAGGCTGTCACATTTCTTCAGTGAAGTATCAGGACTGAGAGATGCTATGATTTTAGAGGCCTAGTTTACTTTAGAAAGCCTGAACCTGTTTTTCACTGCATTCAATTTGTGACAATTATTTACAGTATCAACCTAAGTAGAGATTAAGGCATAACCAGCTAGAAGGAGGAGGAGGAGGTGATAATGCCCCTGCCCAAGACACCAGTAAGGCCTCTCTTGGAATACTGAGTTCTGTTCTAGCTAAGGACATAAAGGGGCTAGAGTCACTGCAGGGCTTAATTTGTAGATAAAAAGGAAGTGGAATTATAGAGCCGGGAGAGGCTTGGGTGGGCCAGGAGCAACAGTTGTTACATTGTGGTATGCATTCCTGTCTCTCATCAGACTCGATGGCACCATGGCCTTACCCCCTGTAGCTCATCAGGGAGGTGCAAGGGTCAGGTAGCCCACTGCATATCCTTGAGTTTTTTTTCCAGACCTGCCAGTTATTTACCACAAGCAGAGCTCTGCCACAAACAGAAAGTTGAATCTGCTTGGTCACTGAAGTGCAGGGTCTTAGTTCACAGACTCCATCTTGACATGGTTGTATACACAGGCTGAGAGCAGCAGAGTGAGGCTCACAGGGAAATAGCCCTACAGTACAGCCAAGGCAACTCTACGAGAGGACTGGATGGACCATATCAGTCTTTATCTGATTTCATCCACTATGTTACCATGTAATGCTTTTGTAGCTTGCATCAGGGGCGTAGCTACGGGTGGGCCTAGATGGGCCCAGGCCCACCCAGTTTAGCCTCAGGCCCGCCCGCCCGCCCGCCCAGAAGCAGATGCTTACCGTGACCGTCTCCCACCCCTGCCGCAGCGCTTCATTTAATGTTGTCGGCGCTGCAGTTACAATTTCCCACCCCCGCGGCAGCGCTTTACACTTTACCGACAGCAGCGCTACAGATGCAGCGCTGACGTCCGACGTCCTGCTCCGGGGCCTTCCACGCTGATGTAACTTCCTGTTACAGAGGCGGGACGCAGAAGGCCCCGGAGCAGGACGTCGGACATCAGCGCTGCATCTGTAGCGCTGCTGTCGGTAAAGTGTAAAGCGCTGCCGCGGGGGTGGGAAATTGTAACTGCAGCGCCGACAACATTAAATGAAGCGCTGCGGCAGGGGTGGGAGAGGGTGAGGAAGTCAGTGGGGTGCTGCGTGCTGGCCCAGTAAGGGGAGGCAGGGAGGGGAGGGAACAGAAGGGTGCTGGACTTGCCAGGGGCAGAGGGTTGGAGGGAAGGGAGAGAGGTTTTGGGATTTGCAGGGGAGAGGTTTTGGAATTTGCAGAGGGGAGGTTGGAGGGAAGGGAAGAGGTTTTGGATTTGCAGAGGGGAGGTTGGAAGGAAGGGGAGAGGTTTTGGATTTGCAGAGGGGAGGTTGGAAGGAAGGAGAGAGGTTTTGGGATTTGCAGAGGGGAGGTTGGAAGGAAGGAGAGAGGTTTTGGGATTTGCAGAGGGGAGGTTGGAAAGAAGGGGAGAGGTTTTGGAATTTGCAGAGGGAATGGAAGAGGTTTTGGATTTGCAGAGGGGAGGTTGGAAGGAAGGAGAGAGGTTTGGGGATTTGCAGAGGGGAGGTTGGAAGGAAGGGGAGAGGTTTTGGAATTTGCAGAGGGAATGGAAGAGGTTTTGGATTTGCAGAGGGGAGGTTGGAAGGAAGGAGAGAGGTTTTGGGATTTGCAGAGGGGAGAGGTTGGAAGGAAGGGGAGAGGTTTTGGATATATAGGGGGGTGGAAGGAAGGGGAGAGGTGCTGGATATGCAGGGGGGGTGGAGGGAAAGGGGAGAAGTGCTGGATATGTAGAGGGTTGAAGTGAAGGGGAGAGGTGCTGGACATGTATGGGGGCTGGATGAAAGGGAAAGAGATGCTGAACATGTAAGGGGGCTGGATGAAAGGAAGACAGATGCTGGACGTGTGGGGGGGGGGGGGGCTGAAGGAGAGGTGCTGGATATGCAGATGATGATATGCAGAGGGAAGGGAGAGAGATGCAGGGAGAAAGAGCCAGATGCATAAGGGGAAGGAAAGAGAGGAAGATAAGCTGGTTGGGGGGTGGGATCAGAGAGGAGAGGGACACATTGGTGTGGAGGAGGGAGAAAAAGGACATAGGGAAGTATACAGATACAGAAGGGAGATGATGGGCATTAGGTGGGAGCATGGGGACAGGGACACAAATGTGAGATGCTGTATGGAGATGGCACATGGGCACAGAGGGGTAATACCTGACCAAGGGGGGGAACGGGGATATGGAATAGAGATAAAATGCTGGACACTGGAGAGGGGGGAATATGGACACGGGGGGGGGGGGGGGGGGGGGGGGGAGAGATACCAGACAAGGGAGAGAATAGGAACGCAGAAGGGATATACTGGGCATGGGGTGCATAAGTGCACAGAGGAATGATGATGGATGAGGGGATATGAACACAGGGGAGATACTGAATAAGGAAATATAGGAAAACAGAGATGGGAGATGGATGATGGACATGAAGAAAGAAGAAATGTCAAATAGGAGACCCTGGCAAGTGAGTTAAGAGAAGACAGAGGGAAGCAGAAACCAGAGACTGGGACCAATATGATTTGAGAAAAAATGACCAGACAACAAAAAGGTATAAAAAATATTTTATTTTCAATGTTGTGAATATAATATGTTGGATTTGGAGTGTACATCTTGCCAAAGTTGATGGTAAACATGGCTGGGGTCCAGGACAGAAATCTAGGAAAGGACCCCAAAGTCCATTACCAGGCTGCGCCTTCAGCTTCCAGCATGCAGGCTTTCTCTGGCCAAGGAACCAAGCACAATTGCCCTAGTTGCATCCTCTAACACCATCCCTGGCATGTGCCATCTTTATATTTTGCACAGGAGCAAATGCCTTTCTTTCTTGTTTCTCTGGTGTTGTACTACATGCAAGGTCTAGTTTCTTGGGGTTTCCATTTAATTTATATTTCTAGAGTTTGTGGTCACTTATTCTGTGTCTTGTGTGTGTGACTGAGGTATTCTGTTAGCATGAAGTTTCCATGTACCATTCTGTAGTAATTTGGCTTGTTCAGCTTTCCTGATAAATGTATTTGTATTTTAGGGCCCTACTATAATATTTAAGGCACTTCTTTTTCATAGGTAGGATCTTTGTTTTTGGAAGTTAGTGTTGGCATGGTAGATTTGCTCTAGGTTCTGAGTGACTTTTGTTTTATAGATTTTTTTAAAGTTAATTTATAATATGTCTGTAATTGAGATTACACTAGAAAACAAAATTTCTTTATATGATGAGTTTTATGGAGAATTGTCCTTGCTGTGCTCTGTATCCATTGTTGGTGGACAGCCAGGAGGTTCTCTGGATGCAGAATGTGTTTGGCTTCAATACCATATAAGTGTTGGAGGACCATGGCTCAGTGGGGCTGAATAGTGCAGTCTATTGTACTTCCCTTAGCTCTCAATTGGCCTGCAGCCACTGAAACCTGCACTGCAACCCTCATTGAAGTTATGGGGAGTGGGGTAGGGACAGAGCATGGGTGCATCAGGTTTGCTGTTTTTTTCTTTTTCAAAAAAGTTGGCAACTCTAGTGCCCACCCATCCAACCTGTTGGCCCACCCAAAAATTGCTTTCTGGCTACGCCACTGGCTTGCATGTTCAAAAGACTTCACACTCTTGTTGCATTATTTAGTTAGTGGAACTGCAGGTTGCAAATGTGAAAAAAAAACTACATTGTGGGTACACTAGTAGCATTCTTTGAGAGTACAGATCTAACTATTTTGTTTAACATAATCTGTTTCACATACACACGTGCAGTTTCTCTCAGCTAGGGTTTCCATCTTCTCAGGCCGAAATAATCCCCCTCAAAACAGCCACTCTTCCTCCTGTTTACTGCGTATCTCAGGAGTTTGATTTATATACCAGAAATCTGACTTGACAGGCTCCAAAATGAGCAAATGGCAGAGCTATAGAAGGAACTCACTGCTCCCTCTCCTCATGAGCATGTGGCTATTGAAATACAACTGGGGAAGGTAAGGAGAACTCCTGGATGCTCACCAAACAACTGTATACCCCCTGGGGATGATTTTTAATTTGACTGACTTTTGAGTCAACCAAGATGAAGAGTCTTGTTTAAGATGCCAACACTCCTGACTGAATCAGCTTTGGAATCCTGGAGCAGATGAAAATTTGGTCTAAGTTCTTTTCTGCTTGAGAAGGTCAAATGAATTCCACGATGTTGCCAGGCACATGTCTGTATCCAGGGAGTTGCTGAGTAGTCTTTTGAGGAGCAGGGAGGATCTCTTTACCAGCTATTATTAATTCCAGGGCAGCAGGATGTAGAATTAATCCATTTGAGGTTATTTGAGGACACAGTGTGAGTATATACAGCAGTGTGCAGTTTTACAACTTTTAATGTTTTGGGGTTTTTTTTAAATTGAGGATTTAAGAATTTTAGGGGTCCTTTTACCAAGTTGCGGGGAAAAGGGGCCCTGTGCTAGCTGCAGGGGCCATTTTTCCCACATACCAGGGCCCTTTTTACCGCAGTGGGTAAGAAGACCCCAGGCACACATGGCCACGTGGTAAGAGAGCTCTTACCGCATGGCCACATGACAGAGAGCCCTTACCGCCATCCATTGAGGTGGCAATAAGGGCTCCCGCGCTAACCCAGTGATAACCAGGGGATTTTCTTTTTCCACAGAAATGGCGCGCGCTTAGGGCGGGACTACTGTTGGCAGCCGCATTGAGCTCGGAAGAGCGAGCAGGAAACCCACATTGGACTTCGCTCTCTGTGAAAGGGCCCCTTACATCTTAAACACAATAAAGAAAATCTAGCATCAGTATATATATATATATATATATATATATATATATATATATATATATATATATATATATATATATATTCTGCACATCATTTTGAACAAGCCCACATTACACAAATTTTAATATTTTCAGTGTCTGTTGGTTAAAGAACCAGGCTGCCAGGTTAAAAATCCCACTGCTTCTCCTTGTGGTCTTCGGCAACTCACTTAGGGGGTCTTTTATTTATTTATTGCATTTGTACCCCACGCTTTCCCACACACAGCAGGTTCAACACGGCTTACATAGTAAATAGAATTATAAAGTATTGTAAGGAGAATATTAGCTTGCGGTAGAAATTAACTGGTGGTAAATGCTGAGACGTTCATTATATTCCTATGGGCATTTCAGCTTTTACCACCAGCTGATTTCTTCCGCAACCTAAAAACACTACTGCAGCTTAGTAATCCTTAACCCCTTAACCCTTTATTGCCTCAGGTATAAACTTAGGGGCCCTTTTACTAAAAGGTGGTAAAATCTGGCATAGTGTGTCCCATGCCCTAATGAGGAACTTTCCTGAACGCTAAACCCAGAATTTACGTAACCTTTTTTAAAGCTTTTCTTAAATTTTTTTTTGCAGGTTCTATGCTAATGTTTGCCATTAGTGCACGTTACCTGCAAAAAGTTAACGCAACAGCACTTACCACCTCCTATTTACGAGGCGTCGAATGCTCCTGCATTAACCCTTAGTTAACCAGTAATCCTAATGCTCTAGCTGGTTGGCGCTTCCATGCCCATTCTCCGCCCATCACACGCCCACTGGAAAAAATATTTTTTAAAAATAGTAACATGGGGGATAGCTTGTGCTGACAGGCAAAATACTGCAAAATGCTTTAACGCATTTTGTGGTAGCCTGTTTTTCACGCGCTAAGGGACCCGTTTACAAAGGCGCTGTAGGGATACCATGCGGGTACCACATGGAAAACAGCATTATTACCAGGCATGCCCAGGTGCCCTGCGGTAGTTCTGCTTTTGTCATGCGCCATTTCCCATGCTTGAAAATGCCCATAGGGCACAGGGGGCAGGGAGTAGGCATGCCCAGCAGTGATCAGGCAGCGCAGGCACATTGCTGCACGCTGCCGCATTACCTCATGAGTAGTGCATGAGCCCTTACCACTTGCTAAATAGATGGCGGTAAGGGCTCAGGCGGTAATGGCCATGCACTAATTTGAAAATTAGCTCGTGGCAATTAATGGCAGAAATAGAAATTCAGCCATTTGAGAACCATGCCAAAAAGTGACCGGAGCACATGGGAAATTCACACACTAAAACTACCACCAGCCACTTTTTAACACGGCTTAGTAAAAGGACTCCTAAGCATGGGAAAGGGTCCCTTAGATTGTAAGCCCTCCAAAGACAAGGAAATACCCAGTGTACCTGAATGTAACTCCCCATGAGCTAGTAATGAAAAAGCTGTGAGCTAAATCCAATTATAAATAATATTTGTACAGTTCTCTTTCCAGTTTTGTTTTCCACTCTACGGTCTAAATTTTATAATTCTATTTCTTTTTAACTTCAGATGTAGAAATACTTTTTTGTAATTCCAGGTTTAACTATATTGTGTTTTCTACTTGCCTTAAAACAAGAAAAGTTAAATAGGATTTCAAATACTTTGAACCATCATAGAGGCTACCCCTTTATTTGTAGGCTTGAGGCAAGGAAAAATGGATATTCCCTCTGTAGAACAGGGAATCCCAAGGGAAGGGAACTCAAATTGATACAGACAGACTGAAGTTTTGTTTATCACATTTTCTTTTGGCTTGACTTTTCCCTGTCTTGTATTTCAAAATAGAACAGATCAGTCTTTTTCTTTATTGTTAACACTTTTTCCACTCTCTTCCCTCACCCACTCCCTCTGCGATACTTCTATTTATTCTTTTTGTTTCTCAAATGATGCAACCAAAAGTGCAGAAATGATCTGTTCTGGAAGAATGTTTCTACCCATTGCCGTGGGCCCAATATTCAAATGGAGTTATACATTCATCAGTGGCTGATAAACATATGGAGTGTAAACTGATAACACTCTTTTGGGGTGTTTTGGGGATCATGACACTTAGTATATATTACAGAAGAACGTGACTCTTCCACATTCTAGCATTAGACAATGTAGTGTCCATACCTAAGGATATTATAAAAATAGATTGCTTATTTTATTTTACAATAGCAGCAAAAACAATGAAAGAGATGAAAGAAGAATGACACGGATGGTGCTTTGTCCCAATAAACAACATGTTGTTGCATTCTGCTTCTCCAGCCATTATGTTGGCTGCTCAGTCACCAAGGGAATTTCCAGTTGTCCTTGGCTGGCCTGCAGCCCTTGAAGATGTTTTTGTTGACTGCATACATATAAGCCTTAGCAGTGAAAGATGAAGTTAGCCAAAGTCTGTATTTTAATACCAGGTAATGCTGGAAGGTACCATAGTTTGAAATTCCCATGTACCTTTGTTATATAAGGAGCATACAGTGTTGTATATAGTGCTTCATGCAGGGGCCCTTTGTCTCCCACAAACCTATAATTGCTATCATATATTTATGGTCATGGGGCAATTCTATAACTGGATGTCAAAGTTAAGTGCCTAGCAGGCTTATTTTCAAAAGAGATCGCCAGCGATTTCCCAACACAAATCGGGAGATTGCCGGCGATCTCTCAAAACTACTACTACTACTTAACATTTCTAGAGCGCTACTAGGGTTACGCAGCGCTGTACAGTTTAACAAAAAGGACGGTCCCTGCTCAAAGGAGCTTACAATCTAAAGGACGAAATGTCAAGTTGGGGCAGTCTAGATTTCTTGAATAGAGGTATAGTGGTTAGGTGCCGAAGGCGACATTGAAGAGGTGGGCTTTGAGCAAGGATTTGAAGGTGGGCAGGGAGGGGGCCTGGCGTATGGGCTCAGGGAGTTTATTCCAAGCATCTCTCAAAAGCGGCAAAATCGGTATAATCGAAAGCTGCTTTTTTGACACCATCGCTGCTTTCACGTCGCTGAGCCAGCGAAAGTTCAAGGGGGTGTGTCAGCAGCATAGTGAAGGCGGGACATGGGCAGGCATGGGCATGGCTACCAAATGGCCAGCTTCCGCGGATAATGGAAAAAAAAAGCGGCATTAATCAGTATTTTGATGGTTTTATTTGGTCCTTTTATTTTCACAACCAAGCCTCAAAAACTCACCGGAGAGAATGGGGGATGACCTCCCCGCACTCCCCCAGTGGTCACCAACCCCTGCCCACACTAAAAAAATAAAAATAAAAACCTTTTTTGCCAGCCTGTATGCCAACCTCAAATGTCATACCCAGCTCCCTGACAGCAGTATGCAGGTCCCTGGAACAGTTTTTGTTGGTTGCAGGGGACTTCAGACAGGCCGGCCCAGGCCCATCCCCCCCTACCTGTTACACTATGCACCTGGGAGGTATTTGTATATATTTTTTTAATTTTTAGAAGTGCCCCCTAGGGTGCCCAGTTGGTGTCCTAGCATGTCAGGGGGACCAGTGCACTACAAATACAGGCTCGTCCCACGACCAAATGCCTTGGATTTCGCCGGGTTTGAGATTGCCAACATTTTTTGTCCATTATCGCTGAAAAACAAAACCGGCCATCTCAAACCCGGCGAACTCTGGCATTTGGCCGGGCCAAACCGTATTATTGAAAGAAAAGATGGCCAGCCATCTTTTTTGATAATACGGTTCGGCCAGGTGTTTGCGGCGCCGCCAAAATAGATCGCCGGCGCCGTTCGATTATTCCCCTCTACATGTACTGAGGCATTGTAAAAGAGCCCCAAAGTTGGCACTTAGCTTGCATTAATGTAGGTCACAGTCCCTTCTTCAAAATAGAGAAATAACTGTCACACATACAGTAAAGCTTTATTAGGTCGACATTCAGCATGAGAGGCACACTGTTACCCTGACAAGGGCCACTTGTTTTGCCGAGTTGCTTCAGAATTTGGAACTGTGTTTAGACAAATTATTTTGCCAGGAAACTTGGATTCCTTTATCTTTTAAAAGTCTGAGAACCATAAAAGAACATTGAGGAGCATTTTCAATATGACATCCAAGTCAGTCTTTGCGTTTTGTGCTAAACATCCCAAATCCGAATAGAAAATATAGCCATTTTTGAAACCGCAAAACGTCAATCTTTTTTTTTTCCAAAAATACCATTTGTAACAAACTTTTGTGCTCTATGCATTTTTCTTTTTAGGCCATTTTTGAAAAAAAAAAAAACGTAGATAATCAAGCCATTGTGATATAGGAGGGGCACCATTTTTACTAGACTGGTCCCCCAGACATCTCAGGAGAGCAGTGGGGCAACCTAGGGGGCAGTGCAGTGGACTTCATGTAAATGCTCCCAGGTATACATCTCACCGTTGCTCCAACGATGTTAGCCTGATGATGATATATGTGATTGTCACAGAACAGTATGATGTTTATAGGTACTTTGTATTGATTTCTATTGATTTGAGTTGCTATCTATTAGAACATGGAAACCCACTGATACTTACTTTTTAACAAAGTGAATATTAATTTCAATATTTTTAGATCATTGAATGTGCATAAAAAACGGCAATTGAAGCCAAGCATTGTGAGATTTTATTTATTTATTTTGTATTTTTTAGGTGGTTGTATGACTACTTTTAGGGGTTCACTTTGCTTTTTACCCCTATTAGGTAGGTGATATTTAGTATGTACGGTCATTCAGTTATTTTAGTGTTGTATATCTCCACCTATCTGTCCTATGCAGTTCTGATGATATACATTTAGTGTTGATATTATTTTTTGTTGATATCATGTCTTATATTAAAATTATTATTTTATTGCATGCATATTTAATCTGAATGTTTTTAACTGATATTGATTTGATGTTATATTTTATTGTATTATGTTTTTAGACTTGATCGGTTTTTATTTTATGTGATGTGATAGTGTTTTTAGATGTGTTTTATTATCAAATATACAATGTGATGTTTATGTTTTACTCATTATGTATTTTTATTTTGTAGTTTTTTTACCCCTGACGCAGCCTGAGGGCGAAACGTGGCCACGTCGGGTAACTTGTAATAAACCACTTCTTCTGTTACCCTCCTGTTCTATTTTTTTGTCTTTTTTTTATCTGCTTTTTTTCTTTTGATTTGCTATTTCTGTGGCAGATCTTTGCCTTTTTTTGTTTCTGTCTGTTCGTTGTTTCAAGGCCGGTGTGTCTATAGAAACAATGCAAAAAAAGGACTTAGCGTGTGTACATTGCAGCCTATTTGTTCAAAGCTTTAAAAATCCCATAATTTACTTTTAACTATGTTGAACGAAGTCTAGCGGCAAAGAGTCAGCTTCCATGCACTCTAAAAATGGCTACCTGCCTATTAATAGAATGATATCACTGGCTCCCTATCCGTTTTCGCATCCTGTTCAAACTTCTTCTACTAACCTATAAATGTACTCACTCTGCTGCTCCCCAGTATCTCTCCACACTCGTCCTTCCCTACACCCCTTCCCGTGCACTCCGCTCCATGGATAAATCCTTCTTATCTGTTCCCTTCTCCACTACTGCCAACTCCAGACTTCGCGCCTTCTGTCTCGCTGCACCCTACGCCTGGAATAAACTTCCTGAGCCCCTACGTCTTGCCCCATCCTTGGCCACCTTTAAATCTAGACTGAAAACCCACCTCTTTAACATTGCTTTTAACTCGTAACCACTTGTACCCACTTGCCTCCACCTACCCTCCTCTCTTCCTTCCCGTTCACATTAATTGATTTGATTTGCTTACTTTATTTTTTGTCTATTAGATTGTAAGCTCTTTGAGCAGGGACTGTCTTTCTTGTATGTTTGTGCAGCGCTGCGTATGCCTTGTAGCGCTATAGAAATGCTAAATAGTAGTAGTAGTAGTAGTAATATCAGACACTCTCCTTCAGGAAAGCACCACACCACAGAACATTTAAAGGGACAGTTCTGTGGTTTTTGTTTTTTCCTTCTAAAAAGAAGTGTTTAGTTTGCATACCTGCTGTGTTACTTTCAGCAATTGGTGTCCATATTGTGTTTGGCTGTTTGATGGTGTTGTGTTTATATCTGTTTCTAAACAGTACAAAGAATTTACAAGTCCAATTGAAGTTGAGATTCTTGAGGCAGGCGCACTGCGTGCCAAAACGCAGGACTGCATTGTCTTGATATTACATTTTAATGGATTTTATAGATCTCTATGGACTGTATGTCTGCGTCCCCCATTTTTGTTCTGTTGTTTCTTCTTGGTTGGTTTTTGCAAAGAGGGTACTTTGGCTCAGGGGCGTATCTGCGTGGGGCCACAGAGGCCTGGGCCCCCGCAGATTTCGCCCTGGCCCCCCTCCCGCCGCCAGCCCTCCCCCGCTGCCGTTTCTTACTTTTGCGCCGAGGTCCGCTTCCTCCTGGGCCTTTAAAAATATTTCTTCAGCTGGCGGGGGACCCCAACCCCCACCAGCCAACCCGAGGTGACATTTTTCAAGTTTTTCGTCCGCCGTGGCTGACGTGCTGGAGTTGAGCGGCTGAATCCAGTTCGGAGTCTGACGTCGTGCGACGTCAGACTCCGAACTGGATTCAGTCGCTCAACTCCAGCACGTCGGCCACGGCGGACGAAGAACTTGAAACTTTCAAGTTGAAAGACGTCACCTCGGGTTGGCTGGTGGGGGTTGGGGTCCCCCGCCAGCTGAAGAAATATTTTTAAAGGCCCAGGAGGAAGCGGACCTCGGCACAAAAGTAAGAAACGGCAGCGGGGGAGGGCTGGCGGCGGGAGGGGGTGGAGAGAGTCGGTGGTGGCAGTGGGGGGGTCCGGTAATGGCGGCAGGGGGGGGGGCTGAAATGTGCCCCCTCCCTCTGGCTCTGGCCCCCCCTACCGCCGGAGGCCAGATATGCCTCTGCTTTGGCTTTTTTGGTTTTTTAAATAATTGTTAATGAACATTTCCTTCAGGAACTTTTCCAAACCTCTTTTGATTCCTGCTGTTAGTTGCTTTGACTACATCATCTGGCACCAGCATACAAGAGGGTGAAAAGGAAAGTACCCCCCTGGGAGCAATTTGTAGAATTGAATTACAGAGAAAAAGGATGAGAAGAACTTCAAATCTAAGGGCTTTTCATCTGCCACTTATATGTTGATTTTTGTATTGCTTTTGCCTTTGAGTATACATCTTATTTTGGGAGGAATCACCTAAAAATATAATTTTGCCTTTTTCTTCTCTTTTCATGTACTCCAGTTTGGGCTATCCATCATAGTAGCATAGTAACATAGTAGATGACGGCAGAAAAAGACCTGCATGGTCCATCCAGTCTGCCCAACAAGATAAACTCATATGTGCTACTTTTTGTGTATACCTTACCTTGATTTGTACCTGTCCTTTTCAGGGCACAGACCGTGTACGTCTGCCCAGCACTATCCCCGCCTCCCAACCACCAGCCCCTCCTCCCACCATCAGCTCTGGCACAGACCGTATAAGTCTGCCCAGCATTATCCCCGCCTCCCGCCACCGGCTCTGCCACCCAATCTCGGCTAAGCTCCTTGGAATCCATTCCTTCTGAACAGGATTCCTTTATGTTTGTCCCACGCGTGTTTGAATTCTGTTACCGTTTTCATTTCCACCACCTCCCGCGGGAGGGCATTCCAAGCATCCACTACTCTCTCTGTGAAAAAATTCTTCCTGACATTTTTCTTGAGTCTGCCCCCCTTCAATCTCATTTCATGTCCTCTCGTTCTACCTCCTTCGCATCTCTGGAAAAGGTTAGTTTGCGGATTAATACTTTTCAAATATTTGAACGTCTTTATCATATCACCCCTGTTTCTCCTTTCTTCTAGAGTATACATGTTCAGGTCATCAAGTCTCTCCTCATACGTCTTGTAACGCAAATCCCTTACCATTCTCGTAGCTTTTCTTTGCACCGCTTCAATTCTTTTTACATCCTTCGCAAGGTACAGCCTCCAAAACTGAACACAATATTCTAGGTGGGGCCTCACCAACGACTTGGTGAGGCCCCACCTAGAATATTGTGTTCAGTTTTGGAGGGGCATCAACACCCCCTTTCTTCTGCTGGTCACACCTCTCTCTATACAGCCTAACAACCTTCTAGCTACGGCCACCGCCTTGTCACACTGTTTCGTCGCCTTCAAATCCTCAGATACTATCACCCCAAGATCCCTCTCCCCGTCCGTACCTATCAGATTCTCCCCACCTAACATATATGTCTCCCGAGGATTTCCATTCCCTAAGTGCATCACTTTGCATTTCTTCACATTGAATTTTAATTGCCAAACCTTAGACCATTCTTCTAGCTTCTTTCAAGACCCTTTATTTTACTTTTGGTGCATTGGTTTATAGATTTTTTTTCTTCTCTCTGATTAAAGCAACAGGCACCCCTATAAATTCTTTAGTGTAGGACCTCCAGGGCTATCCTCATTCCCTAATGAGAGGATGGCTGCATTAAGGATATTTCAGGCACCACCTTCCTATGGGAATACTGCTTTGTCTTTCAGTGTGTTTCCAGGATTCAGAACCTTCTGTACTGAGGGCCTGGCACATATTTTGTTTTTTCTCAGCCAGAACCATCTTTGCCTTCTGTGAGCACAGCCTATTCTCAAAGCATGACACACTTTCAGCATGGTACTAAATAATTTGAAACACACTGGTTGGGGAAATTTTCAACAATAATAAAACAACAGCCATCTGACCCATTCTGCCATCTGGTTTCCCTTTATTAATTTGGCTGAAGGAAACTTTATGGCTGCCAAATCTAGTTCTTTGAATCTCTAAACGATTATGTAAAAGGGCATCCACTTTTTCAGTTTTGGTTTAATCTTTTCTATTTCTTTATCTCTAAATACTTAGTCTGTTTTATTCTTGTATTTTGCCTGAATAGGCGCACTTTTGTTCTATGACTGCTCTGGCACATGAGAACACTACACCGGGCACATAGAAATTGCACTCTGGAGCCCAGGATTTAATGCCCCTCCAAATTTTAGGTTGTTTTTTTTTTTAAACTCTACCTGGCATCTCTTATGCTTCTGCACCACAATTTGGCTCTCTATATAAGCTTGAGTTGCGCAGTGCAGGAAGCTTGGGAGTCTCGCAGGTCTCGAAACTGCAAGATGACCTGAACTTCCTATTCTACCTGGCTCAAGTTTATATGAGAGCTAAATTGCAGCGGGGGCTAGGAAGCCTGCTGTTTCCTTTGCAAAGGCAGCCTGCGAGGTGAGGGGAATAGGTAGCAGAGAGAGAGTGTGGGGGCGAAGGCTGAGGGCATTTGAGAGAGAGCAAGTGGGTGAAGACTAAGAGGGGTATTGAGAGATAGAGGGTGAAGGCTGGGGGAGTTGAGAGAGAGAGAGTGAAAGCTGAGGGGGGTTGAGAGAAAGAAAGAGAGAGTGGGTAAAGGCTGGGGGTTTAGAGAGAGTGGGTCAAGGCTGACTGGGGGTTTGAGAGAGTGAGTAGGGGAAGGCTGGGAGGGGGTTGAGAGAGTGGGGTGAAGGCTGAGTGGGGGTTTGAGAGAGTGATTAGGGGAAGGCTAGGGGTGGAGAGAGTGGGTGAAGGCTTGAGGGGGTTGAGAGACAGTGGGTAAAAGCTAGAGGGGGATTGAGAGAGAGTGGGTGAAGGCAGGGGGGTTGAGAAAGAGTGAGTAGGGGAAGGCTAGGGGGTTGAGTGGGTGAAGGCTGGGGAGGTTGGGAGACAGTGGGTAAAAGCTGCAGGGGGTTTGCGAGAGTGGGTGAAGGCAGGGGGTTTGAGAGAGAGAATGGGTAAAGGTGGGGGGTTTGAGAGAGAGTGGGTGAAAGCTGAGTGGGGGCTTGAGAGAGTGAGTAGGTGAAGGCTTGAGGTTTGAGAGACAGTGTGTGAAGGCTGGGGGGGGTTGATAGTGAGTGAAAGCTGGGGGGGGGGTTGAGAGAGTGAGTGAAGGCTGGAGGGTTTGAGAGAGAGAGAATGGGTGAAGGCAGGGGGGTTGAGAGAGAGAATGGGTGAAGGCAGGGGTTTTGAGAGAGAGTGGGTGATGGCTAGGGGGTTGGGAGAGTGAGTGAAGGCTGAGGGGGGGGGGGGGTTGAGAGAGAGAGAGAGAGAGTAAGTGACGGCTGAGCGGGGGTTTGAGAGAGAGAGACGCTGGCAGAAGGCTGACTGTGAATCGCCGGTGCTGTGCAGGAGAGAGAAGGCTTCAGGGAAGTAAAAAGTGACCACGCAGACGGGAGAGACGGGCAGAGGAGACTGGAGGGAGCAGAAAAAAATATTTATTGGCACGAGGTGCATAGGCGCCATTTTTTCTAAACAGCTGTTTGGGGGAGCGACCGCTCCCCCTGTGCCCCACCTAGCTACGCATTTGGGCAGGATGCAGCAGCGAGAAGGCTGTGGGCTCAGCAGCTGACGGGATATGGAAATCGCTGCTGCTGCTGCCTGATGCTTTCTACTGAAATGTGGATGCGCATTAAGGTAAGGAGCAGGGAGATGTTCCGAGACAGGAGGACAGATGTACCAGAGATGCAGAGCCCCTAGGAGTGCGGGGCCCTGTGTGAACTCCCCTATCGCCCATGCCTAAGACCGGCCCTGCAGCTAGCCTATGGAACTGTAATAGAGACTTTAAATGCTAAACAAAGAAACCCTTAATTCCTTAAACTGCCTTTGCTAAATAAGTAGAGTAACTTAAAAATAGATACTGAGATAACCTATTTAACTCTAAATCTACCTGTCCCAAGTTTAAGAGCAATTGCCCAACAAATAGCATTAAAGCATGCTGGTATTTTTCCTGTATATATTTTTTTATTATTTTGTGGAGGGGTGTGTTGTGAGCTTTCCCACATTATCCAGTTAGCACATTACGTTTAGTCTGTGGTGACTGGATAATGCAGACTTGTAAGTACCCCCGCATTATTTTTTTGCAGTTCCACACGCTAAAGTAAACATTAGCACACTACCTGCAAAAAAAAAAAAGAAGGAAAATAAAATATGCCTTGTTAAATCTAAGCTTAGCACACAAGAAAGATCTGCATTGGAACATGCTAAGCCCTGATTTTACTGCACTTTAATAAAAAGCCCTCTAAAATATTTATACAGTTGTTCCCTTTCAGTTAATCAGCAGTAATTCCTGTGTTATCAGCTAATGCATAATAGGGAGAAGAATCAGTGGAGACTATGCCTTACAGTTAATGTGGAGGTAGTTACTATAAGTTAACTGCCCATCCTCTGCTTTATTTATCTATTATATAAAGAGAGAATCATGTATGCAGCAGTAAAAAGTATTCTAGACAGGGATGGCCCAAAACAATCTGCCGCCTGAGGTGAGGAATGAGCTGCCTTCCCGGCTCCTCTGCCGCCCTCCCTCTACTACTACTACTACTACTTAACATTTCTAGAGCGCTACTAGGGTTACGCAGCGCTGTACAATTTAACAAAGAGAGACAGTCCCTGCTCAAAGAGCTTACAATCTAATAGACAAGTGAACGGTCGGTCCGATAGGGGCAGTCAAATTGGGGCAGTCTGGATTCACTGAACGGTAAGGGTTAGGTGCCGAACGCAGCATTGAAGAGGTGGGCTTTAAGCAAAGACTTGAAGACGGGCAGGGAGGGGGCTTGGCGTAAGGGCTCAGGAAGGTTGTTCCAAGCATAGGGTGAGGCGAGGCAGAATGAGCGTAGCCTGGAGTTGGCGGTGGTGGAGAAGGGTACTGAGAGGAGGGATTTGTCCTGTGAACGGAGGTTACGGGCGGGAACGTAAGGGGAGATGAGGGTAGAAAGGTAGTGAGGGGCAGGAGACTGAGTGCATTTGTAGGTAAGAAGGAGAAGCTTGAATTGAATGCGGTATCTGATCGGAAGCCAGTGAAGTGACCTGAGGAGAGGGGTGATATGAGTATATCGGTTCTGGCGGAATATGAGACGTGCAGCAGAGTTCTGAACAGATTGAAGGGGGGATAGATGGCTAAGTGGGAGGCCGGTGAGGACTAAGTTGCAGTAGTCCAGGCGAGAGGTAATGAGAGCGTGGACGAGAGTTCGGGTGGTGTGTTCAGAGAGGAAAGGGCGAATTTTGCTGATGTTAAAGAGGAAGAAGTGACAGGTCTTGGCTATCTGCTGGATATGCGCAGAGAAGGAGAGAGAGGAGTCAAAGATGACTCCGAGGTTGCGGGCAGATGAGACGGGGAGGATGAGGGTGTTATCAACCAGCTTCCCTAAATTTACCTTTTCTTTTCTTGCTTTTCAGAAGGCAGTGGCGGCAGCAGCGATTCCCATAGGCTGCCGTTCCGCAGGTCTCAGCTCCTTCTCTCTACTGTGGCCTGCCTTTCTGATGGGCCGCAATATAGAGGAGGGGTCCTGGACCAGTGACAGGGTAGTCTATGGGAATCGCTGCCACTGTGGCCTTTTAAAAAACAAGACAACAGAATGTAAATTCCAGGGAAGGGGGGTTTGGGAAGGAAGGATGGGGGGCAATGCTGTCTCAGAAGAGTGCCACCTGAGGCCCCCGCCTCAGTTGGCCTAATGGTAGGGCCGCCACTGATTCTAGACATAGTAATTCCGGAATGTGGTTACTATAATCCTTAATTGTCTGGGGGGTTTTTTCAGAGTCTGGCAGTTTTATGAGTCATGTCAGGTCAGGATCCTGATGGGAGATTGAACCTCCAGCCCTCCCAACTGTTCAGTAGTTGTTGGTGGGGAAATTGTTTACCCCGCTCATGGGGAAATGAGGGTGGGAAAGAAGTTTTTGTAGAGTATAGGGGAGAGGGTTAAAACATTGTGGAATGTTAAACAACATGTATATCCCACATTTGATATTTATGAACAGAGGAGTGTGCTATCGGAGGACTCACATGTGAATGTGAAGGTGACCATTGTCCTGCTTCACTCACTTAAGGTGTCCAGTTGGTCTGTTTATTTATTTCAAAATGTTTTAGTCTGCATGATCTACTAATCTTGTCAGTTTGCGTCATTACATCCATAATAAAAATATAAAATAACATACCTAAAATGTCAGACAGTTGTTGTAGCCAAACCTTAAGAAGAAATGGGATAAAAATTGTATCGCCACCTAGTGGCTGGAAAATTAAACCATATCCTCTATGGGCCCCTTTTACGAAGGCGCACCAGGGACATAATCAAATGCGAACGCCCATCTCCATGGGCGTTTATCTCTGAGGATGGGTCCGCGAAGGGGCGGGCCAGACCGTATTTTCGAAAAAGTTGGGCATCCATCTTTTGTTTCGATAATACGGTTTGTGCAGGGCAAATGCATCGCATTTGGGCGGATTTGAGCTGGGCGGTATCGGTTTTCAGCGATAATGGAAACCGAAGGCGCCCAGCTCAAAAACGAACAAATCCAAGGCATTTGGTCGTGGGAGGGCCAGGATTCGTAGTGCACTGGTCCCCCTCACGTGCCAGGACACCAACCAGGCACCCTAGGAGGCACTTGTAACAATTAAAAAAAAAATTAAAATACCTCCCAAGTCCATAGCTCCCTTCCCTTGGGTGCTAAGCCCCCCCCAAATCCCCCCAAAACCCACTGCCCACAACTCTACACCATTACCATAGCACTTATGGCTGAAGGGGGGCACCTAGATGTGGGTACAGTGGGTTTTGAGGGCGGTTTGGAGTGTTCCCATTTACCAGTACAAGTGTAAAAGGTAGTGGGGGATGGGCCTGGGTCCACCTACCTGAAGTCCACTGCACCCACTAACAACTGCTCCAGGGACCTGCATACTACTGTGATGGAGCTGGGTATGACATTTGAGGCTGGCATATAGGCTGGCAAAAAAAGTTTTTAAAGTTCTTTTTCTGTGTTTGTGAGGGGGTTAGTGACCACTGGGGGAGTCAGGGGAGGTCATCCCCGATTCCCTCCAGTGGTCATCTGGGCAGTTGGGGCACTTTTGGGGGATTTGTTCGTGAGAAAAAAGGGTCCAAAAAAGGTGGCCCAAATTCTCGCTTCTGGAGCCCTTCTTTTTTCCATTATCGGCCGAGGACGCCCATCTCTCCTCGGCCGATAAACACGCTCCAGTCCCGCCTTCACCACGCCTCCGACATGCCCCCGTCAACTTTGTCCGTTCCCGCGACAGACTGCAGTTGGAGGCGCCCAAAATCAGCTTTCGATTATACCGATTTGGGCACCCATGAGAGAAAGGTGCCCATCTCCCAATTTGGGTCGAAATATGAGCGTCTTTCTGTTTCGAAAATAAGCCTGATTATATTCCTATAGGCATGTTAGCATTCAGTGCATGTAAATTTTTCACTCACACTGAAAAACAGTGGCGTAGCCACAGGTGGGCCTGGGTGGGGTGGGCCGGGCCCATCCACTTAGGGCTCAGGCCCACCCAACAGCAGCACATATTTAGTGCTAGCTAGTGGGGATCCCAAGTCTAAGATTCCTAAGCTGCTGGTACTGGCCTCATTGCATTGGGGGGGGGGGGGGGGGAAACACTTGGTGCCCACCCTCTTCTTGACTAGGCCCACCCAAAATCTGCTGTCTGGCTACTCCCCTGCTGAAAAAGCTAGCACACCTTTGTAAAACACCCCCCCTATATTAGTGGTTCCCAATTCTATCCTGGGGAACACCCAGCCAGTCAAGTTTTTTGAGATATCCAGAATGATTAGCATAAGAGAGAGTTGCATGCAATGAAGGCAGTGCATGGAAATCTATCTCACAAATATTCTTTGCAGATATCCTGAAAATCTGATTGTTGGGGGGACCCCTAGGCAGGTTTAGAAATCATTGATCTCGATTCCTGTTGAAAACGTAAGGAGAAGGAACTAGGTAAAGCTTAGATGCTTGTGCTAAGTCTGTGTTGCAATCCCTTTATAATCTGCTGTTGTTTCTCAAAGAATTTATTCTGTATAACCCATTATCACTATAGTTATATTGTATATTCTCCAGCTGGATAGAAAATAAAATTATTCTTTCTATGATATCACTGCCAAATGTGCTTAGTCTTTAGCAGGATGAATGATCTCAGCCACTTTCATTTAGCCAAATAGTGACATGTACCACAGTCACTGATTTGTAGTTTAATTAAAAGAAACTTAAAAAGGGAATAAATCAAAGCTTTTGCATACATACAAAGGAGCATTAGAGCATCTAGAGTTTTACTGTAGTGTGTACCTTCAGATGTCCTTGCCCAGAGCTGAGAAATATTATTCCAGTGTAAATTGAGAATGAACAATGTTTTGACCTTTGCAAGATGGCTTTTGATAATTTTTAAGTATATTATATGACGGTAGTCAATTCATCCCTAATGCAGCAAGGTGAATGTGCATATTAATAAATATGCTGAGTTTGCAGCTCAGTTTGCTTCTAGAAGGACATGTAAGGTAAATAGAACTTGTAAAACCCCTCTGATATATTTTTGTACATATGAAATGTGTTCAGTCTTTCACTTGGTCACTTGCCTGCCTAGTGTGAAGGTGGCAGATCTCACACGTCACCTAGATAAGATATTAGACAGTGCTGGAGAGGAACCGGCTGTCTTGGTACATGTGGGTACTAATGACATAGGAAAATGTGGGAGGGAGGTTCTGGAAGCCAAATTTATTGGCAGATGATCAAAAACCCCGTGCTGTTCCAAACAGTGCTCTAAAAATAGGGCTGGAACAGCGCGGGGCTTTTCCGCTCCTATGATCAGAGATAATAGCATGCAAATTTATGTGTGCTGTTATTTCTGATCATAGGGTAAAGTATGGGAGGATTGTGCCTGAGCGCCTCCCCACTTGTTTGACAGGTCTGGGCTGTCAAAAGCCCAGACCTGTCAAACACAGGGGCTGGAGGTCCATAGGACCTCCAGACCCCAAACAGCATGGCCCTGGTGGCCTAGTACTTCCACCCTGAGCCAGCGACACGGGGGCTGGAGGTCTGGCGGACCTCCAGTCTCCCTGACCCCCCCTCCCCCCCGACACAAGTTCAGGGGTTTCCCGTAAGTTCAAGTGAAGCTGGCGCTAGAGACAGCCTGTTGTTTATAATGAATAAGGCACAAAATTGTGCCCTAAATGACCAGATGACCACTGGAGGGAATCAGGGGTGACCACCAATACCTCCCAGTGGTCACTGACCCCTTCCCACTCCACCCCCAACAAATGTGAATACAAATATGATTTAACGGTCTCTATGACTGCCTCAGATGTTAGAGCCAAGTCTATTAGAGCAGCATGCAGGTCCCTGGAGTAGTGTAGTGGTCAGTGCAGTGCACCATGGAGTGGGGCACTCTGGTCCCTATCTCCCTCTACCTGTCACATTTGTGGGGAACCTGTGAGACCTCCAAAACTCACCAGAAACCCACTGTACCCACTTATTGGTCCTCCCTTCACCCATAAGGCTATTGCAGTGGTGTAAAGTTGTGGGCGGTGGGTTTTGGGAGACTCAGCAGACAAGATAAGAGAGCAACGGTGAGATTTGTACCTGGGAGCATGTTTTTGAAGTCCACTGTGGTGCCCCCTAGGGTGCCCCATTTATCTCCTGGGATGTCTGGGAGACCAGTCTACTAAAAATGCTAGCCCCTCCTACATCCCAATGGCTTCATTTTCTACTTTTTTCACTTGGACGTTTTTTTTTTGTTTGGTTTTTTTTTAATGGACCAAAAAACAAAATGTCCAAAGCACAAAACCTTGTTAGAAATAGTATTTTCGAAAATAAAAGATAGACATTTTTTTTTTTTAAATGAACTTCTTTCCTATTCAGATTTTGGATGTTTTTTTGCAAAACATCTAAAGTCGGACTTAGACGTCATATCGAAAATGACCCAGCAAATGTCTTTAAGTAAAGAGCAGACAGATTTTAAAGATTGCAAATTATCATGGGCAACTGCTGAGCAAGCTGTAAATAAGAACAACATGCATTGTTTGAAAAGTCTGTAGGCAAAAGCCAGAATCCTAGGAAATAAGATGGGAGAGTTAGAATGTGTTGCACTAAATGAAAAGGTAGATATAATAGGCATCTCTGAGACCTGGTGGAAGGAAGATAACCAATGGGTCACTGTCATATCAAGGTACAAATTATATCACAGGGATAGGGCAGATCGAATTGGTGGAGGGGTAGCATTATACATTAAGAAAGTCCTTGGATCAAATAGGCTAAAAAGTCTGCAAAACACATCTTGGAATCCCTATGGATAGAAATTCCATGTGTAAAGGGGAAAAGGATAGTGATAGGCGTGTACTACTAATCACCTGGCCAGAATGAACTGACATGTACAGAAATGTCATCAGAAATTAGGGAGGCAAACAAACTGTTAGCTGATTTCAGTTGACTAATATTAACTAGGTAAATGTTTTATTTATTTGTTTGTTTGTTACATTTGTATCCCACATTTTCCCACCTTTTGGAAGGCTCAATGTAACATCAGGCAGGGCATGCTAGGAAGGTAAAATTCCTTGATGAAATCAATGACTGCTTTATGGAGCAGCTGGTTCAGGAACCAACAAGAAGGGGAACAATTCTAGACCTAGTCCTTAGTGGAGCATATGATCTGGTGCAGGAGGTGATGGTGCCAGTGCCACTTGATAACAGTGATCATAACATGATCAGATTCGATAAAATCTCTGGAGTTAAGTAGACACAGGAAATCCAATACATTAGCATTTCACTTTCAAAAAAGAGACTATGATATAATGAGGAGAATGGTCAGAAAAAAAAAAAACTTGATTGGTGTGTCCCGTATGCCGAACAAGATTCTATCTTCCCCCAACGCATGCTCAGTAATAGGCTTCTATGCATATAGTTTGTGTTGCAAAGCATCCTATTACCAAGACTCACCTGCCATTGTAAAGCTGCTTCTTGTGGTTACTGCGGATGCCCCTGCAAAGTCTCTGGTACTGCCCAAGAAGAGTGCCTATCAGTGCATTTTTTTCTAGCAAAAAAGGTGCTGGTACTCAAATGCTAGGCCACACTTCAGGAGTAAGGTGATCACTGAGGGACCCACCCCACAATAGCCAGGCCACCTGCAACCAGTCACAGAATCTATGATAAGGCAGAATTGATGTGTAGAGCCTGAGCTCTTTCATTAAAACTTGGGGTCCATGGGTCAATTTTAGCAGGCAATGGAAAAGGTGCCGGTACTCAGTACCCCCAAGTACCCCCTCAAAAAAAGCCCTGGTGCCTATGCACTGCAAAACAGCTAAAAATGGAGAGAGCCTGCTGAAAATTGCCTGTGAGGGAGGAAAGGTAAGTGCTGCCAGTGGAGAGACATGCAAAACATATTGGAATTTACATGTTGCATAATAACGGCTATCTTAGAGAGTTGTTTTGTAACAACTGACAACTCCTCCAAAATCTGCTATCAGTTTGATCACACTGTATTATTTATCTTATTGCTGTGATGAAGAAAAAAGAAGGCGGATCACTGTTTTATCAAGAATTACAACAGCATGGTGAATAGTTCATAGGATGGACGGTTTGGCAGCTCATCTGTTAATTTCTGGCTTTGGAAAGTACATAGTAACATAGTAGATGATGGCAGATAAAGACCTGTATTGTCCATCCAGTCTGCCCAGCAATGTCAGTTCCTACACATCTCATGTCCACTTGGAACTGTTTACCATGGCTCAATGGGTGTATAAAGTAATGGCGGTGGTAAATGGCCTGAACTGGCTTCTCAAACAGGTAAAATTTCTCCGTAACGATAAGGCAAGGCTACAAGAGCTTGTATTTTCCAGCATGCCCTCCAGTAGAGTATATAAAATGTTTTATTATTATTATTATTATTAGCATTTGTATAGCGCTACCAGACCCGCACAATGCTGAACACCTGACACAGAGAGAAAGTCCCTGCTCAATAGAGCTTACAATCTAAAATAACACAGACAGACAAGACAAGGGCGAGGGAAGTACTGGGTGAGAAGGAACAAGGAGGGGGAGGCAAATGAGTAGTGGCTAGGAGCCAAAAGCAGTAGTGAAAAGGGGGGTTTTCAGCATAGATTTGAAAACAGGTAGAGATGGAGCTAGACGTACAGGCTCAGGAAGTTTATTCCAGGCATAAGGTGCCGCGAGGGAAAAGGAACGAAGCCTGGAGTTAGCAGTGGAGGAGACGGGGGACGACAAGAGAGATTTGTCCAGTGAGCGGAGGTCACGGGGAGGAATGTAGGGAGAGATGAGAGTAGAGAGGTAATGGGGGGCTGCAGAATGGATGCATTTCAAGGTCAGTAAGAGAAGTTTGAACTGTATGTGGAAGCGGACAGGGAGCCAGTGAAGTGACTTGAGGAGTGGGCTAGTGTGGGTATAACGATTCTGGTGGAAAATAAGCCGTGCTGCAGAATTTTGGACAGACCGGAGAGGAGAGAGATGACTGAGCGGAAGACCAGTGAGAAGTAAATTGCAATAATCCAAGCCAGAGGTGACAAGGGTGTGGACAAGGGTTTTGGCAGCGTATTCAGAATGGAAGGGGCGAATTTTGCTAATGTTGTAGATAAAGAAACGACAGGTTTTGGCGAGCTGTTGAATATGTGCAGAGAAGGAGAGAGAGGAATCAAAGATGACACCAAGATTATGAGCTGAGGAGACAGGGATTGTGTTTTAGATAATGGGTACACTGCAAATATATGTGTCTCTGAATGTTAAGGGAATGAATGACCCAATTAAGAGAAGGACAATATGTTCTTTTTGGAGAAGGAAGGTGCTGATTTACTCTTTTTTTTTTTTCATGAAACACATTTAAACTATGAGGAATTGAGACAACTGCATACTAAATGGTATCAGCAGCTTTTTTTTTTCCCAGCTGTAGAATGGAAAAATGGCGTGGCTATTATGTGACGTAAGTCAAATTATACCGTACAGAATCAGGTATCAGATAGTGAGTGTAGTTGGGTGGGACTTGTATTATTGATAGTGGATCAATTGCTGCTGCTTAATAATATTTATGCACTCAATAATGACATCCTTCCATCTTTTAAAAACCTGAAAGGCTCCGCTTAACACAAGACTATCTCTACTCCAGGAAGCAGGCCTTCAGCCAGGCCTTTAATGGAAGAAGTAGCTAACTTCTTAGTCTCACACAAACACACAATTAGTGACATAGGCTGCACATACTTCAGCAGGACATGTTTATCCACTCCTACCCTAGCTGAGATAACATTTAATCATCTCTCTGACCTCATGTGCAACTTTCTTTAAATTAGTCACCTTATTTTCTAACTCCTCTCACTCTCTTATGTATCATTATGTTTCATCTTTGCTTATACCCTACGCTGTCTATTAAAATGTTCTATTATGTATTGTGTTCACATTGTAAGTAGTATACTACACACCATACTTTGTATTTTTATTTGAATATTTTTACTGCTGTAATTGTCTATTCCTTATGTTTGATTTGTTCTTACTGTACACTACCTTGAGTGAAGTCTTTCAAAAAGGTGGTAAATAAATCCGAATAAATAAATAAAATAAATAATTGGTAGTAACTCATTAGTAGTTACTTACAGTGGAACTGTAGAGTATACAGTGAACAGTGTTCTATTACAACTTATTAACTAACTAACACGCTTGAGCTATCTTCTAAGATTAACTGATAATATTATTCTAACATTAGAAAGGCTTAACTGTTTATATAAGATCAAATTTAATGTGAAACATAATAGTCTTTGGAACTCATTGTCTATTATGAACTGGTTTGGGTTCCATTTTTGTGTGTTTTGCCAGAATCAGCAGGTGGTTTCGTGTTTCATCTTCCGTGTCCTGTGTTTATGTGGTGCTAGCTTTTCAAAGATTGGGCCTAAGTGTTTTTGAATAATCAGGTTTTTATTGAACGTCAAAAATGCATATAGTTCATTATTAATCCTATTTCTCGCGGCAACAGGTACCACAGTTCCGCTCCTTTGCCTGTGATTGTCAAGTTGTGTGTTCTCTTCATTCTTATGAGGTTGGTGTAATCATTTTGATTTCCTGTAAGGATCTTGGGGTTCTTTTGGGTTGATGTAGTTGGATGATGTTCTGGATGTAGGATGGTGTGAGGCCATAGAGACTTTTGAAGATCGTTAGTAGCTTGAATTCTTTTCTTGCTTTAATGGGTAGCCAATGTAGTTCGATGAGGAATGGTGTAGCATGATTGGATCAGCAACCTTCTCCTATCAATTTAGCTGCTGCATTTTTGACTATTTGTAGATGTTTGAGTAATCTGTCTGGTAGTCCTAAATAGACTATGCTGCAATAGTCGAGTCCTGTAAGAACCATGGCCTGTACTATGATACGGACAGTGCATTTTTTCTAGCAAAAAAGGTGCCGGTACTCAAATGCTAGGCCACTCTTCAGGGGTGGGGTGATCATTGAGGGACTCATCCCAAAATAGCCAGGCCCCCTGCAACCAATCACAGAATCTATGACAAGGCAGAATTGGTGTGTAGAGCCTGAGCTCTTTCATTAAAACTTGGGGTCCATGGGTCAAATTTAGCAGACAATGGAAAAGGTGCCGGTACTCAGTACCCCCTCAAAAAAAGCCCTGGATACGGAAGTGGGTTTGATCAAGTAGATTTTTGTATGTTATAGAAGCTTTTATGTATTAAATTATCTGCAAGTACATATTGAGGTGTGAGTCTATCCATATTCCCAAGAGTTTGATTTCGCTTTTCATGGGGATTGTTGTTCCTGCCAGTTCAGGGTGTATGTCTGGTTGTTTTGCTGTCTTGTTTCTCACCCATGGTATGTTGGTTTTGTCAGGGTTGATTTTTAGTTTCAGGGAGCAAAGCCACTCATAAACCATCATGAAGACTTCTTTCATTAGTGAGTATATCGATGGTGGGTTTGTTCCTGGGAATAAAAGAATATTGTCATCTACTTAGGTGTAATATTTGATTTTGTGTGGGGTAAGATCTTCCCTATGTCTCTGGGGTAGAAGTTGAAGAAAATAGGAGAGAGTGGGGAGCCTTGTAGGACTGCATGTTTTATTTGCCACGGTTGAGATAGAGATTGTTGCCATGTGACTTGAATGAATCTGTGTTTTAGAAATTCTGAGAGCCAGTTGAGAACTCCATCCCTCATTCCTACTTCTTCAGGTATTGTTAGGAGAGTTTCATGGTTGACCAGGTCAAAGGCAGTTGATAGGTCTAGTTGCATAATGAAGATTTTGCTGGTTTTTATCCATAAGAAGGTATAGTTCCGATAGAAGCCCTGATATCACTATTTCTGTGCTGTATGTGGAGTGGAATCCTGATTGCATTGGATCCAGTTGTTGGTGTATTTAACTGGTTTGAATCTTTTTTGCAAAATAGACAGTATCTAGTTCTAAAGGGAGGCTGCTTTTTATCTCCCTAGGAATCTCCTTGTGGTGTTCCCCAAGGTTCTCCCATCTCTTCATTCCTGTACAACTTATTTATGCGCTCCCTTGGTCAACTCGTATTAACATCTGATGAAAGCATGCTGTCCTATGCAGACAATATGTTTTTTCTTGCATCCTGTTAACCAGGCTGTGGATTCTGTGTCTTCTAAAATTAATGTCTATATGAAAAGGATAAAAGATTGGTCTGTCAGGGCCAAATTAAAACTTAATGCTGACAAGACCAAGATATTATGGTTCTCAATGAATTTAACCAAAATTCCTCAGATAATTGTGGGTGATGATGGATCTCGGTTTAATGTAGAAAAAACTTCCAAAGTTTTAGGAATGGTATTAGACTCATCTATAGTTTGATTAGAAAAGTCTATTTTAAACTAAAACAATTACATCTGTTAAGATCTTATTTTTTAGAAGATCATTTTAAAATTATTGTGCAGTTAACAATTCTGTCCTGATTAGATTGTAGTAATTCACTTTACTTGAGTCTTTCTTCTAAGAAACGATTCCGAATTCAGCTGCTAGGTTAATATTTC
This sequence comes from Microcaecilia unicolor, assembly GCF_901765095.1. NCBI lineage: Eukaryota > Metazoa > Chordata > Amphibia > Gymnophiona > Siphonopidae > Microcaecilia > Microcaecilia unicolor. The sequence goes on from NC_044034.1 coordinate 337,877,139, forward strand.
GGAAAACTTGGCTGGATCATACAAGTCCTTTATTAGGACTATTGCATTTTGGTTGCTCGTGAAGTCTCGGGGTTATTTTTAAGGTACTTTGCTTAGGGCCCTGTTTACTAAGCTGTGCTAAGGGTGTGCTTGCATTTTTAGCATGCGCTAAATGCTAAGTCACCCATAGAAATATACGGATGACTCTAACATTTAATACGTGATAATTTTAGCGTGCACTAAAAATGCTAGCACACTTTAGTAAACAAGGCCATTAGTTTTTAAGTTTTTGGAACGTTTGTGCCCTGAAAGTGGATCTCAGGTGGTGAATGTGCTGAAATCTAGGACGGTTTCCAGAAGATGTAATTATTCACTGTTAGCTTTTCCTTCAACTAACAACATATGGTTTAAGGCCGCTTTCACTCAATCATTTTTCTTTATCACTGTTCGTTATTGGAATAGTCTTCCGTGTGAGTTATGTTTATAAACAAATTATTTTATTTTTTGCAAAGCATTGAAAACATATTTGTTTACTAGACCTGGGGGGTTATAACTTTTTATTGCATGCAATATATAAGGTTTTTTTTTCTTTCTGCATTTGTGTAATTCCTGATTTTTGTTGTCAGCCTCTTACTTTACATTGGTTGTAACGCGCCTTGAATCTACTTATAGAGAGTTGACGAGAAATAAATCCCTGATAACATAATATAATTATAGTTTAGTTTATAGTTTATTAAAACTTGCTATACCACCCAAGCTAACTTGCAGATATGGGTGGTTTACAGAATAGAAATCAAATATAAATAAAAGTAGGAAAAGACCTACATTATTGGACAGGAAAGGACAGAGCCAGCCATAACAGAACAGTCAACCTCGACAAGATAGCAGAGAAGGGGCAAGAGAGGGGAAGAGGAAAAGGGCCGGGATAATTCATAGGAGGAAAAACAGTGAAAAAACCGATGCCAACTCTCTGCCTTTCACTTACTGAGTTAAATGCTTGTCGACCTCTTCACCTGAAGTGTAATGATTATTATAATAAAATCCAATGTTCCCTGTGTTATTCTTACAGCATGCTAGATACTATGAAGAGTCAAACAGAAGTGCACACCAATCTTTGAAAGGACCAAATTTAAAACTCTGTGTTCTCAGACAAAATAGATCAGCGTACCTCAAGATTATGTTAGCCCTATACATGCCTTTGAGGCCTCTGAAGTCCTCCCAAGGGACTTACCTGTACTCTTGTCAAAAGAAATCACATAAATACTTACTAGCAAAACTTCTCATTAAAATGAGCTTGCACGGCGTGACTGAGAACAGAGCAGGGCAGGCAATGCGAGACCAGCTTGTGACCAAAGCTTCAGCTGGCGGGGGTTGGGGCCCCCTGCCAGCCAAGGTGTCATCATGCGGCGGCGGTGGGGAGGCGGGCCAAAATGTGCCCCCCACTTTGGGCTCTGCCCCCCCCCCCCCAGTCGAGGTCTGGCTAAGCCCCTGGCTGTAAGCCCTTTTAAGCTGCATTAGGCGCGTGTTAGTACCTAACACAGCTTTGCAAAAGGGCCCCTTAGATTTTAAGCCCTAATGTACATGAGTTTAACTCACTTTTAACTACTGAGAGAAACATGAGCTAAATCCAAATTCTCTTCTCCCTCTTCCCTTTCCCCTTATGCTATGGTCATGACCCATCCACCCACAATGAATGGTCTCTCGAACATTGTCTGTGCCTGGTTCTTGGGTTCAGGGGGAGCAGAAGAGAAGAGAAGGAATCCATGCGTGCTGGGAAGATTAGCTCAGACAGAGCAATGCCTCTATACTGCCTGATCAGCTTCTGTGCTCTTACTTAAAGCTGACTGTACCCCTTTCTTTTTTTCTTTTTTTTTTCTCTCAGTGGAATTCATATACTGTGATTTGGCTTCCATGAAGTCCATCCGAAAATTTGTGTACCAGTTTAAAGCAAAGCACCTCCAGCTACATGTTTTGATTAACAATGGTAAGTCTTAGCTTTTCATTCTTCCCATCAAATCTGATAAGTTCACTTCCCCTGTAATGCATACATTTTTTTAAAGCATGCAAGGAAAATGTGGTAGAAGTATTAAAAATACATTTCTTTATTTATAAAATCTATACCACAAATCTGATGGACGTTATTTGAAGCAGTTAACAATAACAGTATATACTGAGGGGCATTTTCTAAAAAAACGTCCAATCAGAATTGGGTTGTTTTGCTCATTATGTCCTAAAAAAATAAGTCCATCTGACAGCCATTTTCAAACAGGAAAAACATCTGGGTCCCTTTTGAAAATGGCGCAAAGCACAGACATTTTGCACAGAAAACATCTACAAAGAGTCATTTCCAAACTGAGATGTCCAACTTATAAACGCCCAAAAACCAAACACTAGAACATTTGTCTGGCATCATTTTGAGAAAAATGGCCACATAGGCATCCCTGCAGATCAGAGGGGCAACCTAGTGGTCAGTGCAGTGGACTTTAAATAATGGCACCCAGGTACAATTCTCACCATAACGCCTTTATTTTGTATTGTGAGCCCTCCAGGAACAGAATAAACCCTACTGTACCTAACTCTACACCATTATAATATCCCTCCACCCTCCAGTGTCTCCTATGTTGAGGTACAGTAGGTAATGTGGTTTTGGAGGGCTCACGATTTCCACCACAAATGTACTAGGTAGAGTGGGATTTGGACCTGGATCCCTATGTTCACAGTCTACTTCACTGACCACTAGGCTACTCCTGAGAGCTGCTTGCTGCTCTGTTGGGTATGCCCATAATACCTGATGCTATCATAGTGTCTAGTATCCCCCTTTCAGTTTCACTTCCTAAGGGGGTGGGAGGGGGACACATCAACTAGGGGATTATGGAGAGGTCAAGCTTTAATGCTTCCAGTGATCAACTGGTCAGTCAGAGCACATTTTTGTAATTTAGACATGATTGAGACAGGTCTAGTTAAACACATCCTCCTTTTTTTTGCCTTGGACGTTTCTTCCTGTTCCATTATCGCTTAAAGAAGTCCAACTTTTGGGCCTGCCCTAGTCTTACCCAAAACACGCCTCCAACCTTCCTTCTCTCTTCCCTTTCTTAATCTCTGTATATTACTAATTGTATGTGATATCCTGGAATAACTATGTCATAACAAAACTCTGTAAGCCACATTGAGCCTGCAAATAGGTGGGAAAATGTGGGATACAAATGCAATAAATAAATAAACATGCCCCCTTACTATTTGGATGAACTGCAGTGTAAAAGGTCTTAATTTTGCATTTTGAAAATCACAAGTTAGACTTTTTCGGCAGATAGATGTTTTCCTGGCTATTTTGAGCCGTCTATCTGCTATGAAACTGAGCTTCATAAATACTAAGCATGCAGGCATCTCACCACTATGCTAATAATCCAATACACTAATACACACCCAGAAAACAGTACTCAATAATGACCCCCCCCCCCCCCCGCCAGGAAGCTCCAATACCATTCATATAAGTCCACAACTCTCTTGCTCTCATTCCTGTGTTGCCTCATATGTGTGGTTGCCCGCCAGATATCTCATCTCTCACCAGGCAAAACATACGGGGCCCGATATTCAGCTGTCGGTGGGCAGCGCATTTGATGTCCACTGCCGGCACTAAACCCCGGTATTCAATGCCGGGCCATTTCTGGTGACCGGCATTGAATATCTGGGTTTATTTTGGCCACTAAAACGTTAAACAGTTATGCCAATATTCATCACTAACTAGTTAACTTTTTAGCGGTCAAAGATAGGCCTGCTATTTAAGCGGCCTACCTGGACTGCTCAACGTAGCTAGTATTTATTTATTTATTTATAGCATTTATATCCCACATTTTCCCACCCATGGGCAGGCTCAATGTGGCTTACATCAGTCTAAAAAGGTATACATCAATCCGGTAACAAACAATCAAGCACAATGAAGTTGAAGAGGTTAGTGAGTAATTACAGAGGAGAAGAAAAGGATAAAGGGTAATAGAGTTCAATATGCCGTTACGATGGCTACAGTTCAGGAGTTATGGATACAAGGAGGGACTTTGGCGTATGGCACCGAATATCCATAACTAACTGGCTATGTTGTGCGATGTAACCAGGATATTCAGCAGGAGATAACTGGTTATCTCCCGCAGAATATCCGCAGTTAGGCGCTTAAATGCTATGTAACCGGCCAAGAAGTCTATACTAAATTGCTCCTTGCTTTACCCCCTTTTCTGCCAGACAAACTCACAATGATGTCGGGGAATTTTTCAAAGGTATAATTAAGCTGCCAGTCCTCAGTGCTGGTGATCAGATCCCTGTTTCGAATCCTGGGAAGGAATGCCTAGGAATTTTCAGGCTAGAATGATCTGCATAAGGGTGGGAAATACAAATTCCTGACTTTTACTGATAATTTTATATCACATATTACTGCACCGATAAATAGTAAATCAACTTTTCAGCCTCCTGGGGGGGGGGGGGGGGGGGGGGAGGGAGGGAGAGATGTTATATGTTGTAGAGAGTAAAACAAAACTTTCAGAAATGCATTTACTAGACCCTAATATGTATAGGATTGAAACCATAGCTGGATGTCAGAAAGAAAATATAAAAGATTGATCAGGAGGTAGAGCTTGCACATTCTCTCTATATCTTCCTGCCTGGATTTTGGTCTTGCAGCTGAGAAATCCAACCTAGCTAGAAAAAGTTAAATTGTAAGCCGTAGGCTCAGCCAGCTAGAATCACTGAGTAAATGTATAAGCCATAGACCTAGTAGAATTGCAGCCCCTGGCAGTTGAAACCCCTCAGAACAAGGAAGGCACAAGAGGGATTAGACTATCAAGAGTAGCTACTTATATTAACAGCAGCTGGGTCAATAGTAAAATGCTACGGTCTGCATTTTTTTTTAAACATTGGCTACTACATTTAAATATTTTACATATATTCGTTGCCACTATCTGCAAAAGTGGAAGTGCTGAATCAACATATATAGTGACAAGTGCTGCTGTTATATGGATGGTTGGCCACATTCATTTGCTATCCGGATACATTTAGAACAGCTTTTACCGCAGCCTATCTGTTGACATAAGTCGAACCCCCATGCTCTACCCACACTCCACCCCTACATTTTCTGTTTAGTGTCACTGAAAATTGACAATTTGGACACTTACTTCCTTGTTCTATAATCTATCCCCAAATTCTATAGAAACTGTGCGCTCAAATTTGGGCATGCACCTAATTTGTATGTGCAATTTAATTATATAACCAATTAGTGCCAATAATTGTTTTTGTAACAAGCAATTTTTGGAATTAATTAGATTTAATTAGAACTTACGTGCATAAATTTAGGTGTGGGATCCGTGCCTAAATTTTAAGCATAGCCCAAAAAGGAGGCATGGAAATGAGAGGATCATGGGCATTTTGGGGCGGATTGGGGATGTGATTTTGAGTTACATATGTAATTATAGAATATTGGGGGGGGGGGGGGCTCCATGTGTAAATTTAGGCGTGGGCATTTGCACCACTTTTTTGTTGGTGCAAATGGCAATGCCTAAATTTATTTGCAACCAGTGGCGTGGCTACGTGGGACCACAGGGGCCTGGGCCCCTGTAGATTTGGCCCTGGACCCCCCTGCCGACGACCCTCTCGACCCCCCCTCCCGCCGCCAACCTGCCGTCGCCGTTGCCTACCTTTGCTGGCAGGGGACCCCAACACCTGCCAGCCAAGGTCCTCCTCTTCTGGTGCAAGGCTTCGTTCTGTTTCTGTGAGTCTGACGTCCTGCACGTACAACGTACAGGACGTCAGACTCACAGAAACAGAATGAAGCCTTGCGCCGGAAGAAGAGGACCTCGACTGGCGGGGGTTGGTGTCCCCAGCCAGCAAAGGTAGGTGATGGCGGCAGCGGGGGAGGGTTGGCGGGGGGAGGGGGGTTGAGAGGGTCGTCGGCAGGGGGGGGCTCAAAGTTGTTGTTGGTGGTGGCGGTGGTGGTGGCGGCGGCGGAGGGGGTCAGCAATGGCGGGGGGGGTGTCGACGGTGCCGGGGGGGGCTAAAATGTGCACCTCGGACTCTGGACCCCCCTCCCACTGAAGTCTGGCTACACCCCTGTTTGCAACTGTTGGATGTAAACGCTATTCTATAAACCATGATAGTGCTTAAGGGGGGGGGGGGGGGTTGGTGTCGACTTTTTTTTTAGGCGCGATTTATAGAATGTAGGCCATAAGGACCAATCCTGCCTCCATCCACCCATTTTCTATCTGTGAAATCTCCTATCCATATATCACATAAAAGTAGGCACTACCTACTTTTATGTACACATACACCGTCATTTTATAAAATTATCTCAACGATGTCCTCAATTAAGTACTTAATTGAGCACATAATGGAGATAATTTTATAACTTTGCACCTATAAATGGCTGCTTATTCTAAAGGAACTTAGGCATCTAATTTCCTTTATAGAATACTAGTGTAACAGTGAAAATATGTACCTATTCAGGCATGAGCGTGTATGAATTCAGAGATATGAGTGTAACTTATAGCATTTGATAAGCTATGCTTGTAAAGGTGAGTTCCGCCCACGTGTACACCTACCTATAAAATACATGCTTTATAAGAACATATGTGTTTACAGACTAGCTCTTAGGTGAAATATTGGCATTTATGCACATTTGTGTGAACATACGTGCATATATGCCATTAGTCCAATGATTTACATGCTTTATTGGTATGTACATATTAGCACAAACATTACAGAATTACCCTCCACATGCTGTTCCATGCACTAATGTACCTCCACGACAAGCATTCGAGGATATGCCATTTTTCACAGAATATTTTTTGTTAGGTCTGAGTCCCTCATATTTGATTTTACTAGGAGATTTCAGTCTCCACATGGAGAAAATTCTGGTGTTGCAAGCAGCTAAAGATTTATTGAGTCTTATACTCTTTAGGTTTTGAGCAAATTAGGAAGACTTCAGCTCATTAGAAGGGCAACATTTTAGATCAAAGAAAGGTCATTAGCTAGTCATCCAGACATGTTTCGTTTCTTTCATAGAGTAGGTCTCATTCTTCCTCCTTATAGACCTGCTTTTCCGATATGAGATCTCAATTTGGTTCTTTCAGTCCTTACTAGGCCGCCTTTTGAGCCTTTGTCTCCTTGTTCCCTGAAGGATTTGACTCTAAAGGCAGTACTTTTGGTGGCCATTGCTTCAATTCTGTACGTGTCGGAGTTGCAGGCCTTTTCTTGTCCATCTCCTTTTCTGCTGTTTTCTAAGTAGCATGTTATTCTTTGCCCGGTCCCTTCTTTCCTGCCTGAGATCTTATCTAAATTTCATTTGAACCAGTCAGTGATTTTGCCCATGTTAGGTTCCTCTTCTGGTTCTGAGGAACAGAGACAGCTGCATAAGCTGGATATTAAGAGAGTGCTCAAACAGTATTTGCAATGCACGGAGGAATTTAGACGGTCCAATCATCTTTTTCTGCTTCTTGTTGTCTCTCGCAAAGGTTTAGCGGCTTCGAAGGCCATCATTTCTAGGTGGATTGAGGAAACGATTGCTTCTGTTTATCATCTTTCTGGTAAGCCTATTCCTGACAATGAAAACGCATTCCATGCAGAGTCAAACAGCGTCGTGGGCTGAGTGTTTTTAGGTGCCTCCACTGGAGATCTGTAAAGCAGCGACATGGTCTACCTTGCATTCATTTTCAAATCACTACAGAGTGGATGTGCAGTGTCGTCAGGATGTGATTTTTGGCGAGTGAGTACTTACTGCAGGATTCTTAGTGTCCCTCTCTTAAATGCACTGCTCTGTTATTCTTCATCAGTCATTCTCTGGGCTGGTCCGAGGGGATGCTAAGGAAGGAGAAATTAGATCTTACCTGCTACTTTGCTTTCCTTTAGTCCTTACTGACCGGCCCAGATCTCTGCTTTTTCAGTTTTGTGTGGAGCTACTTCTTGCGATTTTGTGCATAATTGTTTTCCTGTTTTACAATTTAAAAAAATAAAATAAAAAAGGACTGCCTGTACTGTATGAGAGGCTGTTATAGTTCGTTGGCTGCACAGATGGTGTTCTGTTTGTTCTTTTCCTTCTGCTTTGTTAGGATAATACTGAATTTTGCTCTAGCTGTTCAGGGCTCTTATTGGCTCTCATGAGAATCAGAGTTCTCAGTCTCCATCTGCTGGAAGGCGTGCACAACCCATCAGTCATTCTCTGGGCCGGTCTAGAGGGACTAAAGGAAAGCAAATTAGCAGGTAAGTTCTAGTTTCTCTTTTTCCTCCTAAAACTGATTTTATTGTACGTGTTCACTGTCTTTTTATCTCCAGAAGAAAAGCAGTATATTAAATAAAACTACACCTTAGAATCTAGCATACCTGGGTATATACAGGACCGCTGAGGGGGGGGGGGGGGGCAAGGGGGGACAAAATTCCCTAAGCCCGGGCCTCCCCGGCTCCGGGCTCCCTGCATTCGAAGCGGCAGTCGCAGATCGCCTCCCTTCGGGCCTTCCCTCCCTGTGTCCCGCCCTCGTGTAAACCGGAAGTTACATCAGATGAAGGCAGGACACAGGGAGGGAAGGCCCGAAGGGAGGCGATCTGCGACTGCCGCTTCGAATGCAGGGGGCCCGGAGCCGTGGAAGCAGGCAGGTGAGACTAGGGACTGCAGCGGCAGGGGGAGCTGCAGGGGATAGCAGCGGGGGGGGGGGGGGAGGCCTTGCCCCGGGCCCAGCCTAGTCTCTCGGCGTCCCTGGGTATATGCAGACATACAGACGTACGTGGTTGGGTGCATGCACTTGTGCGACTCATAGAGCTAATGTAAGTCGTCATGCCTAAATGCTGGAGATGCATTTGTAGTCAAGTGCAAGTGTGGCTCCAACCAGACTCCACCGATGTGTATGGCAACCTGTTATGTAAGATATGCATGCATTTACAGAATAGCACTTAGGAGGCATATTGGCATTTATGTGCATACGTGCACACATATACACGAGTTACATTCAACAATAGTAGGTATTTCCCTGTCCTTGTACCTCAGGCATTTGAAGGTTAAGGGGGTCTTTTGCAAAGGTGTGCTAGGGTTTTAAGCTCGTGCTAAAAATTAGCATGCATTAAACGCTAAGATGCCCATTATATTCCTATGGGTGTCTTAGAGTTTAGCACACTCTAATTGTTAGCACACCTTTGTAAAAGGGACCCTAAGCGACTTGCCCAGGATCACAAGTTGCTGAAGTGGATTTGAAACAGGCTTCCACAGGTTCTCAGCCCACTGTTTTTAAACATTAGGCTAATCCTCCACTCCTGTCATTCTAATCATTTATGTATGTATTTTGGCACATAAACGCTAGTGCTCAGGTTAATAGAATTACCTCGTAACAAGCAGTTAAACATACAATGCTCTTTTTCTGTACAATTCCAAGTCCTGGAGTTTTTTGTAGTTCACAGAGCAGAGTTGTACAAAGGGACATTCTGTTATGAATTTCTATGGAAACATGAGCCAAGCTTCTTGGGTTATAGTTGCCCTAGTATGACTTATCAGGAAAGACATTATTTCCTCTCACTCACAGAAACATTCCAGTTCCTGAGACAAATTAGATGTTTCAGAGAAATCTCTGAGAAAGCTGTAATTAAATAGATGGTTTCACTACGCTTTTCATTGAGACTGAATCACATGAATAATCAGCTGCGGAACAGTGGAGGCCTCTCCAGAATAATTAGGTTACAGCCTCCTTCAACTGACAGTCACAAGCAGAATCACCAGACCTCCACTTACGAGAGAACTGTTTCCTCTTCTGCTCAGCATCCTTTTTCGTATTTTCACTAGTATGTGTCCTTGTAGTGTTAAAAAAAATACCACATTTTCCTTTGTTTCATCAAGAAAATGCCATAGTAATGTTCTGCTCCAAACAGTATCTAGTTATGTATAAAAGGCTAACTGCTATCTTCCTTTTTACATATATGTTAGAACAGAAATGCTAGGGGATTATGGGTAATGTGAAACCAGCCTTAGACCGGGTGAATTAGCATTTGCTGCTCCATTAACTCTTCTTGGGAAAGTGCCTGCTTCCTAAAGCTGGAGAGCTCACATTTGTGATCTACCTCCTGCTACATCTAGGTTTCATAATTTATCAAAAAACCTTCATGGGCTGTAAAGCTTTCATGGCTTTTGAGAATGGCAAGTTGTGAGAAAGCCAAATATACATATCTGAGTGACTTGTTGTCCATTTCCAATCTTTCTGTTGGGCTAAAAGAGACTTTATTTGTAATTATTTATTACATTTTGTTACCTGACTTTTTTAAAAATATCACCACAGGTGATGTACAATATATTAAATAACAATAAACAAACATGGACAGAGCTATATTGGTCCACAGCATATACATAGTATGTATGTATATAGATAGTAATATGTGATCAACAATAATCCAGATATTGAAACTACCATACAAAACCTCACCTGTAGCACACAACATACATAAACCTCTGAAAAAGCACATGCCTCAGATACCAGTAGCCTACAGTAGAAAGAAGAAAGACAGACCTGTATAAAATAAAGGACTCAAGGTATCTTAATTCCATGAGACTCCTCAGATATTGAAGAGTAGTTACTAGCAGTAAAATAATGCATTTTACTGCAGGCCAATTTACAGGTTAATATTAGCACAGTAAATTTCTTTTTGCATTGCTACAGATGGAATCATTGTGCATTCCTGGCAGAAGCAAAACAAAGATAGTGAATCCTATCTCAGATCCACTAACTTTTAAAGGGGCCAGCGATTCAGATCTGAATGCTTGCAGCCTTGCACTCCTGATCCCCCACTGAATCTCAGACAGAAATAGTGCCCAGTGGTATAAGTCTGAATGTTTGCACCCATTATCCCCCACTGAATCTCAGTCAGAGCAGGGGCGTAGCCAGACTTTGATGGGAGGGGGGTCCAGAGCCCGAGGTGAGGGGGCACATTTTAGCCCCCCGCCCGCCACCACCGCCAACTTTCACTCCCCCCCCCCCTTGTACAGCGTGCAGGACGCACGCACAGAAATTTGATCAGATCATTCAGCAAGCAACGCTGCGCGGCCAAGAAGAGAACTTCGGCTGGCAGGGGTTGGGGTCCCCCGCCAGCAAAGGTACGCGACGGTGGCAGGGTAGGGTTGGCGGCGGGAAGGGGGGTCGAGAGGGTCACGGCAGGGGGGTCCAGGGCCAAATCTATGGGGGGCCCAGGCCCCCATGGCCCCATAGTAGCTACACCCCTGAGTCAGAGATACTGGTCAGTGGTGTCGATATGAACACTTACACTCCTGATAACCCACTGAATCTCAGACAGAGATAGTGGCCAATGGTGCAGGACTCAACACTTGCGCCTCTGATATAGTACATAAGAACATAAGTGTTGCAATACTGAGACAGAATGAGGGTCCATGAAGCCCAGCATCCTGTTTCTAACAGTGGCCAATCCAGGTTACAAGTACCTGGCAAGATCCCAAAACAGGACAATACATTTTATGCTGCTTATCCTAGAAATAAGCAGCAGATTTTCCCCAAGTCCATCTTAATAATGGCTTATGGACTTTTCTTTTAGGAAGCTATCCAAACCTTTTTTAAACCCTGAAAACTAACTACTTTTACCACATTCTCTGGCAACAAATTCCAGAAATATTTTCTCAGATTTGTTTTAAAATTAGTGCTTTGTAGCTTCATTGCATTCCCCCTAGTCCTAGTATTTTTGGAAAGAATAAACAAGCGATTCACTTCCACCCGTTCCACTCCACTCCACTCCACTCCTCCTCCTGCACCAGGTCATGCGCTCCATTAAGGACTAGGTCTAGAATTTTTCCTTCTCTTGTTGGCTGCTGTACAAGCTGCTCCATAAAGCAGTCCTTGATTTTGTCAAGGAATTTTACCTCCCTAGCATGCCCCAATGGTTACATTTGCCCAGTCAATATCAGGGTAATTGAAATCACCCATTATTAGTGTGTTCCCCAGTTTGTTAGCCTCCCTAATTTCCGATAACATTTCTACATCTGTCAGTTCATCCTGACCAGGTGGACAGTAGTACACTCCTATCATTATCATTACCCTTTTCCCCTTTACACATAGAATTTCAATCCATAGGGATTCCAAGATGTGTGTTGTGTCCTGCAGAATTTTCAATCTATTTGATTCAAGGCCCTCCTTAACATACAATGCTACCCCTCCACCAATTCCATCCACCCTATCACTATATTTAAAACCAGCCATTTAAACGGCACTTCACCAGCTATCCAACAATATTCAGTGCATCGCCGGCTAAGTATGGCAGACAAATTAGGCACCAAAATACTGGCCTATATTTGGCTTGTTTCAATTTAACCGGCCAGCGCTGAATATCGGCTTGGCCAGTTAAATTTAAACTGGTCAAAATACACCCAGATATTCAATGGCAGTCACCGGAAACGGCCTGGCATTGAATATCTGGGCTAACCTCCGACCGCAGACAGAGATAGTGGCCGGTGGTACAGGTCTGAACACTTACACCCCTGATCCCCCACTGAATCTCAGACAGCAGCAGGCAGGTTTCCTAAGACTGGCTTTATATCTCAAGGTCTTTTGTTGTACTGTAAAATCGAATTATGAAGTATCTGAAGATGGGAATTATGGTGGATTTAATGAACGCAGTGCTCTATGAGATGACTAGTATTTCATTTAATATGGACCAGGGGCATAGCCAAACACCCAATTTTGGGTGGGCCTGAGTCCAAAGTGGGTGGGCATGACAGACCCACCAGCTGAAGATTCCCAACATCTCTCCCTCCTCTCCCCTTCAGGCGATTGGACATCTCTCAGCTTCATTCGCCCAAACCCCTGGTACCTTTTAAAGCCTTCAGTTCTTCATAGGCAGTGAGCAGCTGGCGAAGAACTAAAGACTTTAAAAGCATAGGCGCCCGGTATAAGAGGCTTGGAGAGGCTAAGCCTCCCCTGCTGTGCTCTGAGGGGTTTAAATTGTTGATTTATCACCATCCTCACAGCAGGAGCTGCAGTGAAAGCCCTCTAGCCTTGTGTAACCAGTTGTAGAAATTGATTTATGGTTTGTTTACCTTACTGCTGGGAGAGCAAGGGGGGGGGGGGGTTGGCTGGAGGTGTCCTGGGTTGCCAGGGAGATATTTAAGGAGGATGACTTCCTGACCTGCACTGAGGACAGAGAGCAGCAGAATCGGATACTGGGCCGACATGATCAGAAAAAGTCACAGACAACAAAGGTAGAAAAGATCATTTTATTTTCATTATAGTGTTTGGAATATGTCCACTTTGAGAATCAGGTGCTCAACATTAAAAGTTTATATTTATTTACTTATTTATGGCATTTTATCCCACATTAAACATGAATTAGGGTGTTTTGTGGCTCTACATGAGAATTGTGATAATATGATCCCTTGTTTCATATTGTTGACGGTCTGCATTTTCCGTATGGGTGGTATATTGGTGTATTAGGTTCTGCCCAGTGTAATATTTATGGTACAGTAAGGTTCTGAGCGTGTTTTTGCACAAAGTTGTGCATAGTGTTTTGCAGTTGAGCGATTGTGCTTAGAATATGCTTTGAGCAACCACTTTATTCTTTGACATATGATACATATCTAATATCTAAGTTTAATAAAAGGTATTAATTGTGACTTTTATTTTTATTTATTTATTTTTTCTGTGTGTTATCAGACAATTATGGATTTAAGCTCCACCCCTGGCCCCACCCCTATCCCCGCCCCCTTTAGCCTCCCCAAACAGTTGGGCCACCGACCGCCTATGTTTAAAAGGAATTGGGGGGGGGGAGAGGTTGGCAAACGGTATTTCAGGGGATGGAGAAATGCCAGGAGTCTTCAGCTGGCAGGGCTTCGGGATCCCTGCCAGCCACATCACAGCTGGGTGAGCCTACCTAGGACTATGGCACTGCTATGGACTTTGTTTTTCAAAATAATTTTGTTCTACTCTGATAAAGAAAATGTTGACAAAACAGCTCACTGCAAACCAATCCACCAAAACCCCAACAAATAGAACAACACTTTGCGAAAATTTTAAAAAACACAAAAAAAACCAATGTTCTGCAGAAAACACCCTTCACTTATAAAATATGTTTGTGGTTTTTTTGAGTTCTTGAAAGAGAGTCCCTCAAAGTAATTGAGGAAGCAGCAGGCAGCAGCAGTGGCAATTCTGGCACTTTTATAGAAGCAGCAGTGATGGCTTCAATCATTTATGAGTCTGGAGTTTGAATGGGATTGTTCCCTAGCGCCCGAAGCAGGTTTTATGAAACTCAGCGCAGAGTCGAGCAACAGGAGATCGCAGTACGGAGTTGCTACAGATAATTGCATTGCTGTTTGCATTATGAAGAAAGCTTTTTGCTGTTTTGAACATATGCTTGCTCAAATATTCAATGTATATGGACACATTTGAAAACTGCTGTACTATTGAGCACACATGAGTCTTTATTGAAATGTAATCACTGGATGTTTTTGTGAGCACCTATGATTAACATCCTGTACTAGCTATTAATAGCAGCTGAATGTATGGGCTGCCTGTTGGCTTTTAGGAGACTATGAGAAGCTCTGTTTCATACATATTTTATGTGAAGTATGTTTTTTTTTACAGAACATTGGTTTTTGACAATAAGATTCAGACTGTGTATTGGTGACCTGAATTACCCTACTAATGAAAGCCTAGAAGAGGCATCTTTGCCAAGGTAGAATTTTTCACTGGCTGCTCCTGACAGCAATGGTTGCTTCTGGAATGGGTAGCCGTCTTCCCTTTCTCCTCATCTTTGACATGGACGCAGCAGTGGTGCAGGATGGCTGAAGCATGCCACCACAATTAACTTGAGTTTTGAGCCAATAAAGGTTTTATGTATGTAACCCTTGCCTGTCCAGGTGAGCATCGGGTAGGTTACTTTAAGTAATTTTTAATAGTTTGTAGGAAGGTCTGGGCTGGGCCAGTTTACACTGGAAGGCCATAGGCACTGAAAATCAACTCGCTGAACATTCATCTTTCTCTGAGATCTTGTGACAGAAGACAAGCAGACCAGCGGTCTGGAAAGATGTGGAGCTTTATTTTATATAGTAACCCAACGCCGCCACATTTTGCCCACAGGCTGCTTCAGGGGTAGGAATAATGGCCTTTTGTCTCCATCCTTTCAAATCTTCATGACAGGAGTGGTGGAGCAGCTAAACAGAGTGGCAGGCTGAGAACCAGGAAAGCCACAATTCAAATCCTGCTCTGTATGACCTTGGGGCAAGTCACTCTGGGGCCCTTTTACTAAGCTGCGGTAGGATCTACGAGCTTGCAGCATGCACCCAAATGAGACTACCGCCAGGCCAGCACACCCTCCTGGCAGTAATTTCAGATTTGGCATGCGCCCATAATACGTGGATGAATTATTTATTAATCGGCGCTTCGTGCATGCTGACCGGTCACCACACATGTAGCGTGTGAGCCTTTACCACTAGATCAGCGGGTGGTGTTAAGGGCTGAAGCCGTTTTTGGGCACGCGCTGGTTTCATTTTTACCGCAGGCCCTTTTCCCGTCCCAATGAAAAAAGGCCTTTTTTTGTAGATGCGGTAAAAACTGTCCTGGCACGCGCCCCATACACGCGCCTACACTACCACAGGCCACTTTTTACCATGGCTTAGTAAAAGGGTCCTTTTATTCTCTACTAGCCGTTAAGCCCGTTAAAACGGGCGAGATTTCCGGCTACCCTCCTCGCCGCCGCTCCCTCCCCCTTCCGTGCCGAGCCCCCTGCACTGACCTGACAGTGCCTCTAAAAGCTTTTAGAGTCTTTTCATCAATAAAGAAGTTTTTAAGATATTGTTTCCAGGTTTTGTATTTCTGTGGCCAAACATCCCACTTTTTACCTGCACCAATATTTTAGGTGGAATCACTTACACGAGCCGTACACTGTAGATAACTAGAGATTCTATCATCTACCCACATAAATGTGCATTCCATCCATAGTGCACCCATGTGAATATCTACCTGCAAACTATGCGCCATTGCAGTTAGGCACCATTTTACAGAATAGTGCATAGCTGGAATATTGCCCTTTACTCATATATGTGTGCACATACATCCAGGTTATCTACATGCATCCTTGGTTCTTAATGGCGGGAGCTTATCGAATTGCAATAGGAATTTAAGTCGGGTTATTTGCCCCTTAATGTGACTTAAATAGCCCTAATGCAACTGGACTTGTCTTACCATGGTGATGTAGGTCGCTACACGTTACACAATAATGAGATGCAAAACATGCAAATGCATGTAAAGTAGCTCATTACAATGTAAAAAGA
This sequence comes from Microcaecilia unicolor, assembly GCF_901765095.1. Taxonomy (NCBI): domain Eukaryota; kingdom Metazoa; phylum Chordata; class Amphibia; order Gymnophiona; family Siphonopidae; genus Microcaecilia; species Microcaecilia unicolor. Next base: position 337,893,394 of record NC_044034.1, read on the forward strand.
ATAACGTGACATTTCAATGTCTTGCATATGGGATGAAATATTTTAAGGAACCCAAGAATCAATGACTATTTGATATGTAAATTTCTTCTTGTGACATGCTTCTCATTGCTTCTCCAAAATGCTCAATGAGCACATTCTACACTTATTTGATACCCGCAGTGGTGTCGCAAGGGCAGCTGACACCCGGGGCGGGTCGCCGCTGCGCACCCCCCCCCCCCGGGTGCAGCGCGACGCACCCTCCCCCCTCCGTAGCGCAACACCCCGCCCCGCCCGTGAGAACATACCTGGAAGGCGGTGAGGGGCGGGTGGGAGGGCCAATCCGCCGAGAGCACGCCGCTGGGGGAGTGTCAGCGCCTCGCTGGTTCCTTGCTCTCTCTGCCCCGGAACAGGAAGTAACCTGTTCTGGGGCAGAGAGAGCAAGGAACCAGCGAGGCGCCGACACCCGCCAGCGGCGTGCACCCGGGGCGGACCGCCCCCCCCGCCCCCCCCTTCCTACGCCACTGAATACCCGACAATTGTGTTTGGTGTAAGTCTGTGGGATTATTATCTGGTATAAATACATAGGAGGCAGGCCTCTTTAAATTGAAAGGAACCTCTGGAATGAGAGAAAATGGAGGAGAAGTATGCTTTTACCTATGGCTATTTCCTGCTTGAATTTGGCCAGGAGAGTGACTAGGACAGTTTCAGTGCTATAGTGGGAGTGGAATCCTGATCGTGAGTCGTGTAGTATTGAGAACTTGTCCAAGTAATCCGTAAACTGTTTGGTCACCAAGCTCTCCATCAATTTTACTACTAGAGGGATGGACGCAACTGGGCGATAGTTTGTGAGATCATTTGATTTTTCTTAGTGTCTTTTGGTATTGGGGTAAGTAGGATGTTACTATATTCCTCGGGGATGGAACCTTGTTGTAGCATGAAGTTTAGATAATGTATAATGTTTTTATCATCTGATACTCGTTCCACCACCTAATGAATTAATATAGAAAAAGCTTCAAAACAGGAGCAAGAAATTGAACATCCCATAGGTATAGCTTTATCAAAAAAGAAATGTGACTGAAATTTGAAACGAAGCAAATAAAATGATTCCGTGTGAACAGATAAAAGCCGATTCAATATCAGCTTTTGCCGTCAAAGCGCCCTTACCACACCTCCTCAACAAAATTAATGCTTTATTTATTTTATTTATTAATTGCATTTGTATCCCACATTATCCCACCTCTTTGCAGGCTCAATGTGGCTTACAATACATCGTGGATAGTGGAAATTAGAAGAGAGTAGACATTAGTGTTACAGAAGGATTTTGGGTTACATGGTGATGGAATACATGATAATAATAAAACAGAAGGCATTGATTTACATTTCTGGATATGTGTAAAAGTTTCACATGTTTTGGTCTTTGTGGTATATCTTGTCAAAGAGATGGGTCTTTAGTAATTTACGGAAGTTGGTCAGTTCATAGGTCGCTTTCAGGTTGCTTGGCAATGTGTTCCAGAACTGCGCGCTTATATAAGAAAAGGTTGATGCGTGCATTACTTTGTACTTTAGACCTTTACAGTTGATCAAAAGAAGCATATTTCACCGAACAATCATCATGATCTATAAATGCAATAAAACCATAACTCACTGGATTAGATAGATTATGAATTAATATAAATTTCCCTGTTCTTTTATAGGAAAATTCCCAGTGGTGAAATAACCAAACTCTCAGACGGAGGACTACTAAAAGGGTCAGCTATTCCACCCAAATCAATTTCTTTACATAGTTTTTCAATCGTGATCCTGCTATGATTAAGTACAGATGGTGAATTTCTTGTCGTATGAACTAAATCAGGACCCTGAAAACAAATTTTAAAACCATCCCAGAAACCCTCTAACAGCAATCGCGCGTAATCTCTCAATGAATAACACTGTAACCACTCCTCCAACTCTGCTACCTTAATTGGAGATGGGGCCTTGCTGAACACTTCTCAAGGGCACTGTTCTGGGTCTATAGGCTTGGCAATCAATCCCGCTCTAACATTGCGTATAAAAGCTGGATGATTTCCTGCACGTATGGAACGCGTGCTTAAATTTACAGGCCTGTTTTGCACATTGACCCGAACTGAAGTGGAAGCAAGCATTCCCCCCACTGTCCCCTTCACAGATCCCCACCAATCCTGCTCCATTATCCTCCCCATGTAGAGAAATTGGTTTGAAGGTGTGTGAAATTCTGCTGCCCAAAATATTGAAAGGACCATGGCCAAAATGGAGTCATTTTTGTTAGCCAAATGTCCACGTCCCTAAAGCTCCATGCATTAGATTTATGCTTAGCAAGACTTTTTCTAAAATGAGTGTCATTATTTAACCACGACCAAGCTCTGTAAGTCTGATAAGCCCTCAAAATCATATCTGCATATCTTAAGAAACTCAAATAATTCAGGCTTAGCCTCACCCAAAACAGCAGCATAAATATTAAAACCTAGCAAGCAATCATGAATGGTCACTTTCACCCTCTTTTTTTTTCGATTCCTCCTTCCCATCATCATTTTTCTTTTCCTCATAATCCTGTTCTTTCACCAACAATGAAAATAAATCCACAAATCTTCCCTTCAAAATTTTCCTTTTAGCTTTCAACGAAATATGAGTCCCTAAAGGTGCTAAAGCACTAAACGTATGACCAGATATATTCAATTCCTGATACACAACATTATCCTTAGCCACCCCACAACTCTTAGATAACGTTTTAGATTTTACTACAGGGGGAACCTCAGAATCACTTCTAGAATTAGATGACGATAAAGATGAAGATTCAGACGAATCTAAAGGCTCAGGATTATTTCCCACATCCCTTCTCTTTCACTTTTCCAAACCAAGGCACTTAACCACCCTCCTCAAATTATGCATAAACTTTTTATCCTGGAAACGCTTGCGTAAACTTTTACCTCCCATACTCATCCCATGCCTCCAACCACCCTTCTTTTACTCCCACCAGAATTATAATCATGCTTAGGGTTACCCATATGTCCTCCAGGTTCTTTTATTTTTAGGAAAATGTCTTCTTTTTCTTTTCTATGCCCATGACGACACACCTACCCACATAAGAGAGAAACCTTTCTCTCTGGCCTACTAATCAGTCTGGACACATGGGGGTACTAAAGAGGGAGAAAGGCATTGCTGAACTCCTCTCTATTTCCCTGCACAGCTTTAAGCATATGTCATGCAAAGACTTTCACATGTATCTCAAAAGCCAGCCAGGGTTGTTGAGGGATATCCGCTCTTCTCATAAGTACGCTTGGGCTCAGACTCAGTCAAACTCAAATCTGGAAGTTCTTGAAAAGTAGATTATTGTCTACTGCTGTACTATGTCAGCCACTATTTGATGTGTGTTCATTAACTAAGGCTACGATTAAAAATATTTTTTTAGCATAGTTGGCATCCATTTTTATTTTTTCTGTCCTCTCTTTTTGTCTCTGCAAATATGGTAACCCTAACCATGCTCTCTGTTAGAAGTCTCAGGTTCAGAAGTGTCATTATTTCTCCAATCAGATTTCTTTTACCCCTGAGACTGCCTTATATTCCGTGTACAGTCTTTAACTTTCTTAGCAGCCACCTGCTTCATAACATTCTTAATAACCTTTCTGTCCTTAGCTTTCCGTTTAGTAACATCATTTAATGCCACATTTCCCTTCTTACCAGTTTTTTTCCTCAGATACCACAGCATGGCTATTCCCTTCACAATAATTCATTTTTCTCAGCCTCTTACTCCCAACTCCAACATTGCAACCCTCCTCCCCTCTTTGGTGCCGTGATTACCAACAAAGCCAGTACCGGAATCTTCGATCCGCATACAAATTTCGGTGCTATTTACAAAATCCAAGGCTGTCGCCATTGTACAATGACTATAGCACCCAATCCCAAGAAGCTATGAAGGCTCCCTCCACAGCACCCCCATCCTTAGCCTCAGCTGATCCAGGAAACGGAAACTGAGCCTTTAGGCCATCACCCTTAGCACTTTTTTGTACTCTTGGAGAGGACAGTAGTGTCAAAGTTGCTCTGAACTAATGTAATTATCCTGTTTGTTTGATTAATAAATACAAGTGTTGTATTCATTAATCAAACAAACAGGATAATTACATTGTGTTGATCTTGTTGATCTGAATATGAAGCAACTTTAAGTAATTGTGCTTGAATTAAAGGAAACGTTAAGGCATGTGGTTGGTATAGAACAGTGTATTTTAAATACTATGATATTTCTGAAAGAGAACAATGCTTATATTAAATATTACCTTTAAAATACTGAATGGAGAAAAACACTGGAAAATGGATTTACTATATCCCTCCACAGATCAAAAGTGCCTTTCATTATTATAATACTGCAATGATCATCATGGATTTAACAAAGCAGAATTTACTCAGGAGAAGTGCACATGAGGAAAAAAAACATATTTCAAGAGCCTTATACTCAGTGGTGTGCTGGAGCAGGCTCTCACAGGCTCGCAAGAGCCAGTTGTTAAGTTTTTAAGAATTTTGGGAGCCGGTTGTTAAAGTAGGGCCCTCCATGGCTACTTTAACAACTGGCTCCCAAAATGTGGGCTTGGGCCCCCTGCTGAATTATCTTTTACTTTGCTGGTGGGGAAGCTGAGCCCTGCCAGCCAAGTAAATAGACTACTGCTGCTCCCCGCTCCTTGTTTCCAGCTCTGGGCAGCAGGCTGGGACTTCTCGAGCATGTGAGAGAAGTTCCAGCATGCTGCTCAGAGCAAGACCTTGGGAGTGGTGGCAGTCCATTTATTGGCTGCCACCAAAGGTATGCCTAGCGTGCCTGCACGAAGGGAGGGAGGAGAGAGAGGCAAGTGTTGCTCCCCCACCCCACCCCGCCACCCCTGGCCCTTCCAACTGCAGAGCTGGCTACGTCCAGAGAAAGAGCCTGTTGTTAAAAATTTACCAGCACACCCCTGCTTATACTAACATATGCACTTTCCCTGCCCCACTCTTCCATATTTCCTGATCAGGTGAAGAAAACAGCAAAAGAAATATCAGCTAAAATTAGTTTCATTAGTCAGCTAGAGCAACCTCTACTACTGCTTCTTTGGCTATTTTTGATCTTATCTCCTTATTCTTTTATGTTACTGTGCGGGCTTTAAATTATTTTGAATTTTGATTTATACTGGGATGTACAGGGCACCTGAGACAATGTCCTCTTTCCTTTAAAAATGCAAAGTCATGTTATATAGATAACATGTTTTGTTTTGGGTTTTTTTACAGATGGAGCTTTAGTGCATTTCCTTTAAAGCACCCCAAAATCTGAGCATTCATAAATTATACAAGCTGCTGAAATTGCTCCCACTGGTTTATTATTCAGGGCTTGTTGTCACAACCCGCTCACAGTCAAGAGCAGATCTGGCAGCCTGCACTTCAATTTTAGTGAGAAATGGAGCTTGGCGGTGAAGTGTCTTACTGACACATTTGCATCAAAAATGAAAATAATTCACTCTTTATGTACATCTCAACTGTCTGTGTGTTTAATGGAAAAGCCACCATCATCAGCTGTTAAAAGAGGACAAGTGGAAGGGATTTTTGTAAACGATGCATTACTCAGGGTTTGCTTGTATCATTATCCACAAGTGCCATTGCTCCAGTGTTCTGGGACCCTGGTCCACAAACAGTCCCAAACATCCAATAAGAAATTATTCTATTCCCTGGACCAATGTTCAAAACCAATTATGGGTTCACCAGCAAATAGTGAATGCATATATCTTCCCTTTCATGCTGTAGGGGCTACATTTAGAGGTGCCAATAGTCAGCCAGCACAGTCTCCCCACGCTGGCACCAAGGTTTAACTTAGGCCCAGATGCACAAAGTCAATGCTAAAAGCCCCTCCCTTACCGATCCCTGGTTGCTGCTTACTGATTTTGTAAACAACGGGCATGCATGAAGGAAATTGCATGCAAATGAGCTGCTCGATGTTAGCACATTTGCATGCGATCTCCTTCCAGTCAGTTGGTCAGCTGAGCAAGCGCAGAGCAGCCAAGCGTTAAGTGTGGCTGCTCTACGCATGTCATAGACAGCTTCATACACGTAGACAAGCTCTGTGTATAATAGCTGTCTACAGCACTTGCCTGCCTGCCTGCCCACCAATCACAGCGCGTTTAGCTGATACTGGTGTCGGCTAAATGCGCTGTGATTGGTGAGAGAGACCAGGACTGTATAAATGGGTCGGGAAATGAAAAAAAAAAGTTTTCTGTCGGAGTTCAATTCTATTTCAAACAGGGACCTTTAAAAAAATGAGAAATCACTGTCTTGAAGAGACAGGCTTGTATTTTCCCCTATTCCTCCCTCCTCTTCAAGTGCTTCTGGAAGGAATAACTTCCTGCCCTACAATGCCAGCACCAGATGAGAGCAAGAGGACACAAGGGAGATTTCCAATGGGCACCGAGCAGCTCCTGAACATCAGCTTCCTTGCAGCAGCAGCCCAGCTAGGGATTAACGAGAGCTGCAGACCTCCCGTTAGATTTCCACGGTAAAGGTAGGGACTGCTTTGTGCATGGGGTCGGAAATGGCTGTGCATCGCCTTGCATGCACATTATAATAGTAATTAGCGCATTATAATAGCTTTGCATTCCGTTTTCGTTATTTGCTACCGTGACAGGAAAATGGGGGGAACTCCTTTGTGCATTTATCGTTTTACTACTTGCCCGGATTCCACTATAGGACACTAGTATAATGAAATTTTGCCTAAGGAGCTTCTGATATAAAGAATGTGCCTTGGCCCAGCAGACCGAGAGACCTCGAGGATTCCAGTGGTGTGTGGGAGAGGAAACTATAATCCCCACCAACCAAAGAGCAGACAAAAGTGCAAGAGGTCAAACATCTATATCAGCAAAATTTGCCCTTTCCTTTCTGAGCACACTACCAGAACCCTCATCCACACTCTTATCACCTCTCGCTTAGACTATTGTAACTTGCTTCTCACAGGTCTCCTACTTAGCTTTCTCTCTCCTCTTCAATCTGCTCAAAATTCTGCTGCACGACTAATATTCCGCCAGTGTCGTTATGCTCATATTAGCCCTCTCCTCATGTCACTTCACTGGCTTCCTATCCGTTTCCGCATACAATTCAAACTCCTCTTATTGACTTATAAGTGCATTCACTCTGCAGCTCCTCAGTACCTCTCCACTCTCATCTCTCCCTACATTCCTCCCCGGGAACTCCGTTCACTGGGTAAATCTCTCTTATCTGCACCCTTCTCCTCCACCGCTAACTCCAGACTCCGTTCCTTTTATCTTGCTGCACCATATGCCTGGAATAGACTTCCTGAGCCGGTACGTCAAGCTCCATCTCTGACCATCTTCAAATCTAAGCTAAAAGCCCACCTTTTTGATGCTGCTTTTAACTCCTAACCCTTATTAACTTGTTCAGAACCCTTATTTTATCATCCTCACTTTAATATTCCCTTATCTCTTGTTCGTCCTGTTTGTCTCTCCTAATTAGATTGTAAGCTCTGTCGAGCAGGGATTGTCTCTTCATGTTCAAGTGTACAGCGTTGTGTACGTCTAGTAGCGCTTTAGAAATAAGTAGTAGTAGTAGTATAAGTCTGCATTGACATGCCAACATTTAGGCCAATAGCAGCTGCAAATGTGGGCACCAAAATGTGGCACCTTAGCAAGTAACTTAACAATATTCTAGAAGTTGTCCGTGGAATTTCTGGACATGCCAATGCCTTGCCCATGTGTTGCCCCCATGAATGCCCCCTTGCACTAAGGGCTCCTTTTATAGTGCGGCAGTAAGCCCATTGCGGGCTTACCGCTCGCTAAAAAGGAAGTACTATGAGACTACCGCAGCAGCCCAGCGGTAGTTCCCACCCCCAGCGAGCGTCATATCTGTGCTCTCTAAATATTTCTCCAGTGCGTATGCTATCTTTTTTATTTTTATTTATAGCATTTATACCCCGCTCTTTCCCACTCGATAGCAGGCTCAGTGCGGCTTACAGTGTATGGGTACAAAGTGTCGCAGAGATAACACAATATATGGGTAAAAAGAATCACAAAGATAATGCGATTGTATAGAAAAGGATGGGATGAAGATAGGTGGGGGGGGGGGGGGTTAGAGGCATGTTTAATGTTAGAGGTGTGGATTTTGATCGTAAATTAAGTTGGGTCGTTTGGATAGGCTTGTTCGAAGAGGTATGTTTTCAGCAGCTTTCGGAAGCGTAGGTATTCATAGCCATAGTGTGGGCTATCAAGACATATGCATTGAGAGTTCAGGGTTTGCTTGCCACCAGAAGGCAGATCCCTGTTAGCACATTGCTGTACAGCTTATTTATTAATTCTTTTCTTTTTCTTACCGCCTTAGCATTTTTGTTGGCACTTTGTTCAAACAAAGATCTCTGCTGTCAATACTGCTAAATCAGTGAAAGCAACAGAGAAGACAACCCTATCAAAACAAGGGTTATGTGACATTAATGTTCTGCATTCTGCCATTTCATTCTGAATCTCGCTTTCTAATCCAGTCTGAAAAACACTCTGGAGAATTGTAAGTCCCAGGGCAATTTTCACAGCAAGAAGCACCAACGCTGTGTGCAAATATCGCAGGCACAAATATCCCTGCATCTGTCACACAGGCTGAGCGAAGAGGGAGAAAAAGTGGCCGTGTGCCCCCAAAATTAAATAAGCTAGGGTTTTATTGGAAAAGAAAAATGGAAATAACCTTGGCTTGGTTTACTGCTGAAGAAAGTAATCCCTACAGTAGCATTGTTGAACTTCCAAACATGAGGAAATGGATGATGCGCCATTTCAGTTGCTATTGAACAAAAAATATGTTTGCCACAGTCATTTTTTCCCCTTATATATTCATCTAGTTCTTTTAAGGGGAAAAAATGACTGTGGCAAACAGAAATATCTCTAGCATGTGAAAAGCTAAATTTTAGTTTGCCATACCCATCTCATTGCTGAGTTACATTGTACCTTGTCCAGAGTGTCTTCAGACAAATAGGCTAACATGGGGATATGGGACATCCGTCCCTCCAAAAGATTCATCCACACCTCATTCTGCCACCCCCACCCAAAAACGCTGCTGTTCACTGAATGCATTTAGCAGATCAAGCCATAATTATATAGGGCACAACTTTAGAAACAAAAGGCCACAGCTTTATTTACTGTACAGAAATAGAAATGTTGAGAGACCTTTTCACCTGAGCTAAAGCTTAGCAAAATATAATGGGCCCGATATTCAGCTGGCAGCAATCAGCATTTGCTGACCGCTGCTGGCATTATACCGGAAATTCAGTGCTGGACCATGTCCGGACTTTGGCATTGTTTTTCTGGGTATACAGAGTCGGCCATCTGAGTAGCTGGTTTCAGCTTGGGCACTAACCAGGCATTTTCACTGGCACTATCCCGTTAAATGCCCAGTTAGCCCGGGCCAGGCAATTTAAATGGCTAGGAGCTTCTCCTGGCCATTTAAATCATTTTGAATATTGAGTCCAGTGTTCAGTGGTCCAGGCAGAACTGGACACCATGGTTAGCTAGATAGGCCACATTCAATATCTGGTGCAATAATCCATGCTGTCCCAGAGTGAACCCCATCATGCTCCTAGGTAGGGCCTACAGAGCTGGATATGGACCTCCACACCACACAGCCAGCCTCATTCGACACCGCCTGGTGCAAAATAAGTCTTTCACCTCCCCAAAGACTTCACGAAAAAGTGTGAGTGACCACCATCTACAACAGACATGTCAAGTCACATGAATTCGGCATGTGACACACACAGTTGGGCCCCTTATCCAGATCACATGCATTGGTTCCCTCCTTGCACCCTAGTGATCTGACTCTCTTCCCGTGCGAGTCTGCCATTGTCTCATCTCTCTCTCTCTCTCCTCTCCCTCGTTCCAGCATCTCCTTATAAGATTCAAACCCTATGCAAGACATGTTCTAAGACTGAGTAACCTCCTCTCTCTTCCCCACCCCCCCCTCCAAATAGCTTTGAATTTTTTTATTGCTGACAGAGGTTTATTGCTCTTTGCATGTCCCTGAAGTGGTTGGCAAGGGATGTGCTGGTCTTAAACTGATTTTTGCCCTTGCTCTATGCTGATCTCCCCCCCATCCCAACTACTATAGCAAGGGTTAGTAAATTTGAGAGACTGAGATCATACTCTATATACAGTCTTAGAAGTGATGTTCATGACCATCATGATATGTGAAAAATTAGCTATTAGAAACATTGCCCCCGAAGAGCCTACACAAGTTTCATAAAAGGCCCAACACAACAATTCTCATAGCACCTTAGTATAGGGAATGACATAGGGGCAAAGTTTGACCCCCATCCCCGCCCCATCCTCGTGGGTTCTGTCTCCATCCTCACCCCGTCCCCATGGGTTCTGTCTCTGTTCCCACCCCATCCCCACAAGTTCTGTCTCCGTCCCCGCCCCATCCCCACAGGCTCTGTCTTCATCCCGTCCCCATGGGCTCTGTCCTCATCTACAGAAGCCTTGAACACTTATGATTTTATATTTAAATCTTTTTGTTAACGTATAAAAAGGAACAATATGATGTGCAACTGCTATAAATTAGAAATAGAAAACAATAATAGCAATGAGCAACTGTAATAACCCTCCTTCCCACCACCACCCTCTACCCTTCCAACTAGAAAATGACATGGGGACAAAGTTTGTTCCCATCCCTGTGGGCTCTGTCTCCATCTCCGTCCTGTCCCCATTGGATCTGTCCGCGTCCCCGCGAGCTCTGTCTCCATCCCCGCGGTTACTGCGGTTCCCTGTCCCCGTGGCATTCTCTACCTTAGTGGCCTCAACAGAGCTGTCTCCCTCAAGTTATGACCCTGTGTAAGGTTTGAATATTTTCATCACTAGTCACACAGAACTGTTGCTGTGACAGTCCCCCAATCCTGAAACTGTTAGCCCTGAAAGGATGGAAATTGAGCAGTGTTTATTTTCCACTTTAGGCCTTCCAGTGCCTATGCAGGATATACTGGTTGTGGCAAGGAGTAGCCTAGTGGTTAATGCAGCAGACTTTGATGCTAGGGAACTGGATTCAATTCCCACTGCAACTCCTTGTGACTCTGGGCAAATCACTCAACCCTCCATTGCCCCAGATACAAATAAGTACCTGTATATACTATGGAAACCGCCTTGAAGTAATTGCAAAAACCACAGAAAGGTGGTATATCAAGTCCCCCTTCCCCTTCCCATCTATCAAGTGTAGCTATGCTGTGCCATCTCTATAAACTAGAGCTACAAGCATCCTCCCATCGGAGTACATCTTGGCACTCATCAGTAAGCTCCTCGCTTCAAAATATTCAATAATTTATGGACAACTGTTTTCATACCACACCACCACTGCAGAGATCTCCTGTGCCCTTGGACTTTTATGTTGTTGTTAACTCTCGTATAAGGCCACATTTTGAGCTAATGGGAGTCCAGTTCACTTGAACATGTGACCTGTTCTTTCTAGAAGCAGTTACTTCAGCTAGAAGGAAAAGCGGACTTCACAAGTCTTTGTTACTTGTGAGCTGTATGTTGTACTCAATTTCATTACCACAGAATAGTTCTTCATACTCATCCTAAGTTTTTACCAAAGATAGTCATGTCTTTGCACGTCAGTGAGGAAAGAAGTTTCCTATGTTTTGCCCTAAATGACCTAAGAATTGGCAGGAGAAACCCTTCAAACTCTCTGGGCTTTAAACAGGCTCTCACTCACAGCTCTTTGCAAATCAGAGCCAATGCCGCTACTGTAACCCTCCTGAAATCTGCATCACTGGCAGGGCTTTTTTTTGAGGGGGTACTCGGGTGATACTGAATACCGGCATCTTTTCCATTGTCTGCTAAAATTGACCCATGGTCCCCAAGTTTCAATGAAAGAGTTCAGGCTCTACACACCAATTCTGCCTTGTCATAGATTCTGTGACTGGTTGCAGGGGGCCTGGCTATTGTGGAGTGGGTCCCTCAGTGATCACCCCACCCCTGAAAGGTGGCCTGTCATTTGAGTACCGGCACCTTTTTTGCTAAAAAAAAAAAAAACGAACTGGTCATTGGATACCATATACATAACAGCAACTTGGTGCTGTCGTGAAAAATTCACCTCCCACTACTGCTTGGACCAGTCTGTAATCAAAGACAGTGCATTCTGCTGAGCTGTGCTGGCCACAGTGGCGTAGGAAGTGGGGGCGGTGGGGCGGTCCGCCCCGGGTGCACGCCACTGGGGGGTGTCGGCTCCACTGGTTCACTGCTCCCTCTGCCCCGGAACAGGTTACTTCCTGTTCCGGGGCAGAGAGAGCAGGGAACCAGCGGAGCCGACGCAGCTCCCAGCGACATGCACTTGGGGCAGGTCGGCCCGCCCCCCGCTTTTGTATGGCAGTAAGAATGCGCTCCGGAGGGGGGGGTGCCGTGCTGCACCCGGAGGGGGGGGGGTGCGCAGCGGCGACTCACCCCGGGTGTCAGCCGCCCTCGCTACAGCACTGGCTGGCCAACCTCTCTTTTTAACATTGACAACTTTTGCATCTTTCTTTAAGAATGGGCTGCTCCTGGACAATGAACAAATTATAGTTCAATTGGCAACCCTGATTCAATCCTGCCTATGGATGAGAATGCGATGTTTCTCACCTGTAACAGATGTTTTCCATATAATTCCACTTTCCCGAGATTTGCATTCCTTCTTAAGCTATAGAACTGAAGAGCTGAGGAAACTGCTGTGAGAAGAAGGGCCATGAAGGCTCAGCTCTTGACACTAGTTCTGTTAGAGCTGTTCCTTTCCAATGCTGTCGGATGACATTACCTTTCCACCTGGATACCCGATCAATCCTGCTAAGGAAACACATCTTGCAGGCAAGAAACAATGCTTTGCCATGTCGTACTGGTCCAGTCATCAGCAGAGGCGTCCATGATGGGTATGGCCAGTTCAAGGCGAGAACCAGGGGAGGCACTGGCCTGGCTCAAGGTGCCAAAACTCAAGGGTACCAAAAGCCTGCCTCACCAGCTTGGCCTTTACAGTGGTGAGAGCATGTTTTGCTCATGCTGCTGTGCTCAACTCTCCGTATGGCCACCGGTACCGCTGGAGATTTAAATGTGAGAACAGGTACTTCCTCTTCTCGCATTTAAACTTATACCAGGGGAAGGGGCAGGGAGGCACCGATGCCGTAGTCCCTTGAGCCAGCACTGCTGAGAAGTTTGGTTGTTAAGAAAAATTCCTGCTTCTCTGAGTGGCCTTACACTGTGAGTGTAAGGTTCTTTGAGTTTGTCCTATTCTGAGATATGTCATCCTCACCACACACTCCAGTGAAAATACCCTCCTATTTTTCAGCACTTCTTAATCAGTGCTTTAAGACAGGAATTCTGCTTCTGTTGCTGTACCAGGCCTAAGGAGTGTTAGACAATGGGATGCAGCAAATATGTGAAGCATCTGATACCATGAAAATCCCCCTCCTTCACTGCCTTAAACTGTTCTGTCTGTGGTTTATCTGCCATCCTGCAGCATTCCCTTATTTCTACTAAGATATGGACCCATTTATAGCTATCATATCATCTACTACCTGGGATGCACATTCCATCAGTACCCTCTTCCTGATGCACTCCTCTTATACCTAATTTGTCTAGACTCATCCAGTAGAGAGCACCGGTCTTGACATCCAGAGGTGGCCAGTTCAAATCCCACTGCTGCTGCTTGTGATCTTGGGCCTAGGGTTACCATATTTGGTCCCCCGCAAAAGAGGACACATACCCTGCCCCCACCACACCCCTCCCCACCCCCTTTCACACACCACCCCACCCCCTGTCACATTATTGCCCCACTCCTTCCCCCCCCCCCCCCGTCACACCCCCCCTAAGGGTGTCCTATCCTCCCCTTACCTTACCTTACTCTACTGCCCTGGTGGTCTAGTGGCCTCTTTGGGGCAGGAAAGAGCCCCCCCCCCTCTTCTTTCCTACTCACAGCGCTGCCCTGCATTCTGTTCCCCTTGCAATGCTGAGTGCTGACGGTCCCGGCGACAATTCAAAATGGCCACTGAGAGTTGAAGCGGCCTCGTGAGACTTCTGCAGAAGTCTCTCGAGGCCACTTCAACTCTCGGCGGCCATTTTGAATTGGCGCCGGGACCGTCAGCATTGCAAGGGGAACAGAATGAAGGTGCTCTGGGCAGGAAAGAGGGGGCTCTTTCCTGCCCCAAAGAGGTCACTATAACACCAGGGCAGTAGAGTAAGATAAGGGTAGGGGACTAGGATAGGACACCATTAGACCAGCCTACCCAATTGTCCGGGCAGGCTGGCAAAACCCACCCAGTTGCCCAGCCATGTCCTCAAAAAGAAGACATGTCCGGGTAAAACCGGACGTATGGTAACCCTACTTGGGCCAAGTCACTTAACCCTCCATTACCTCAGGTACAAAATTAGTTTGTGAGCCCTCCAGGGACAGGGAAATACCCAATGTACCTGAATGAAACTCACCTTGAGCTACTACTAAGAAACAGGCCTGAGTAAAAGCCAAATAAATAAAAAAAAATAGTTGACCATCTATTTGAAATGGTTGAAGCTGTACCCTCATTAAATGAAGAACAGGTAGTATAAATAAGAGAAACAGCAAAGCATTACTTTCTCTTAGTTATACTACCTGCTACCACATTTGCTTATTTCCGATCTGACGAAGAAGGGCAACCTTCGAAACAGAGCCGTAGCGAGGGGAGCTGACACCCGGGGCGGGTCGCCGCTGCGCACCCCCCCCCCCCCCGGGTGCAGCACGGCGCACCCTCCTCCCGCTGGAGCGCACCCCCCCTGAGCGCATACCTCCCCCCCCCACCGGAGCGCATACCTGCGGCGAGGGACGGGCGGGAGGGACGGGCGGGAGGGCCGATCTGCCCCGACTGCACGTTGCTGGGGTGTGCCGGCTCCGCGCTGGTTCACTGCTCTCTCTGTCCCGGAACAGGAAGTAACCTTATGTTATGTTATGTTTTCCTGTATTGAGAAGGTGACAGTTATTGTGAAAATAAATTGTTTTACTGTTTCTTGTTTAAAAGAATGCCCGTTTTAGTAGTTCTGTTCTTTGTTTTTTTCTTTCATATCTTGGCAGCTACCACTATTTCAGTGGCTTGCTTTCTTTCTTTTTATTTACCGCCTTTTAGTGTTGCAACTAATGAGGAAAGCATACACGAGACAGGAAGCAGTGTGAAAATGTATTATTTCTCTAACACATTTCCAATGATAATCTGGGATTTTGCTTTATCTGCTTTAGCTGGCGTGATGCTGGTCCCTAAAAGAAAGACCGTGGATGGGTTTGAGGAACATTTTGGGTTGAATTACCTGGGGCATTTCCTATTGACAAATCTTCTCCTGGAGACTCTGAAGGAGTCGGGAAGGCAGGACTGCGATGCTCGAGTGCTTACAGTATCCTCAGCCACCCATTATGTAGCAGAGCTTCAACTCCATGAGTTGCAAAACAGGTACAAATACCTCTTACTGTTTTATTTTTGACAGCTGTAGCATGGGGAGATTAAAAGCAGCGACATACAATCTGCTATTAACTACCTGCTGTGATTATCTTCAACAAGCACACTCAAACAATTATTACTGCCATTGGTATGGTATAATACCTCTAGAAATTGGGTGCCTTTGTGCAGATCCTGCTGTCGCAAAGATCTAATGGCATCAGTTTAAATATTGTGTCTCTTCTATCATTATTTATTTTTCCAGTCTGGTTGCAGAAATCTTGTAGGAGTATTCAGTGAATGCTTTATAATTTGGAAAAGCTGCAAACCTGACAGACTTGCACTGTGCATACAGTGTTTCAATCCTTTAGAATAGATAATAGGTGACAAATAAAAAGATAAAGATCATTAATAGCTGTGTAAGGAAGAGAGTGCTACTGTTATATTCTTTCCATTATGATTGTTATTATTTCTCATAATAGCTGTGCCATTTATTGCTTAAGGAGAAGTTATGTCTTATCTGCTAGTTTTCTTACCTTCAGTTTCATCAGACTAGTCCAGCACCTGTGGGTTATGACTGTCAACCAGTAGATGGAGACAGAAAATCAATCACCGTGAGGCTTGCCCTACTAGGGCACCCTGCGTACTCACCTCCTCTATATTTTGATAATAAAGCAATGGACACAGTAGCCCTCTCCTGCACCAAATCGCTATTCTTTAGAAAAATCATCTTTTTTCAAACCGGAAACAGCAAGACAATCTAACCCCCCTGTTTACTAAGGCACGCTAGGGGCTGCCATGTCAGCATTGCTGCACAGCAACTGCTAGCACGGCATAGTAAATGGGGGTAAATTTGAATAAAGAAAGAAGAATAAAATAGGGAGGGAAACTGGCCTAGTGAGATTCAAGGAAAAAAAAATGATTGAGGTATTATAATAATAGAGAAAGGTGTAAGTCAAGGTACAATATACCGGTTATATTATTGTAATTCGCTTTGGGCTGTTACAGGGATTGGGTGGAATATAAATGATTAGATTAGATCAGATCAGTAAGAAAGTACAGTAAAGTCTCAATTATCCAACCTAAACGGGACCGACCCATTGTCAGATAAGTGAAAAGTCAGATAATACAGAAAACAATGGTAATCCTTCAAACAATATAGAAACAAAGGCAGTAAAAGCAGGGTCCTGGCTCACAATGGTGCTATTTTGTGGTAAATGTAGGGTCCCAGGTTTGGAAAACAGAAAGAGAAGCTGCATGACGTTACCGCGCGGGGGGATCCTGTCAGATATGCCGGATGGTCAGATAATCGAGATTGTACTGTATGAGGCCGAAATGCAGCAGGATGGTATCCAGACAGCTCTTTACAAGATGTTCGGTGGATTTGACCGGAAGTCTGACTGTTAAATTAGATCAGGTCAAACTAGGCTGCTGAAATAGCAAGGTCAGTTTTTCCAGTAGTCCGACTTAACCACTTAAGTTTAACTGGATGGTGTAAGTAATTTAGTACTATCTGGCTAAACTTTGATTGTACCCCTAGCGTGCTTCAAACTTTTATACCCAGATAAATATTGTCCAGTTAACAAGTTAGCCAAGCAAAATCTTTCAGCCTATGGGAGGAGAAATTTAAAAAGCTCAGAGAACTCCTGAAGTTACCCAGACACATCTTTTGGATATTGGTCTTTATGGGGCTCAGTATTCAGTGGGATGACAACTGCATAAAGATGAGCAGAAAACTTTTCTGATTAGTTTCATGTGGAAATTCAACCATATTATCTGTTTGTCAGACCATCAACTATGTAGTTCCAAGTTATCTGTTTAAGAGGGGAAGTTATCAGTTTGAATGGTAACCCATGTTGATAACTTCCCCCTTAGTGTGAAGAGTGTCAGTCTCTGGTAAGAAGAGCTGATATTGTGATGTCATATTGCCTCATTCCACCAATGCCAAAGAGCCAACCTCATCAGTGATGTCACAATGGCTTCATTGCCCTATACTTGGCTCACGTTTATTACATAGAGCAGCGATTGCAATTTCTAGAGACATTTCCTTTTACTTTAATTACGGGGGGGGGGGGGGGGGGGGGGGGGGTGGAGTTATCAACAAGGCCTGCCTTGTTTTTACTGTTATTCCCAGTTATCCCAACTCTGGAATGCTCTACCCAGACACATTCGGTCAATTAGTGAATATCTTCCCTTTAGGAAACTATTGAAAACCCATCTATTCAAACAGGTTTACCCGAATGACATACCATAAGCAACCATAAGCAATCCATCTATTTACCGGTTCAACTAATTATTAACTACAATGACTCAGAAAATATATCCTACCAACCTTATTACCCTCCATGCTCTTCCCAATTTCTCCTTTATTGCCCCACCTCCTTACCTATCCCTATCCTCTCTCTCACACCTCTTCTATCCCATTTACTCCTTGTTCATTTGTCCTATCACATACCTCCTTTGTTGATTCTGATACTACAGATTGTATTCTCTTGTTACTATGTAAGCCGCATTGAGCCTGCGATGAGTGGGAAAGCGCGGGGTATAAATGTAATAAATAAATAAATAAATATTCAATGCTAGGCCATGTATTGGTCCCAGCATTGGATATCCAGGCATATGTGGACAGAAAACATTTATGTGCTTAAGTGCAATATTCAACGTAATATGTTGCCAAAGGATATAGTGAAAGCAGTTAGTATAGCCTGCTGTATAAGGGGTTTGGATAAGTTCATAGAGGGAAAGTCCTTAGACCTTTATTAGCCAGGTAGATTGGAAAAAACACTGCATATCCCTGAATATGAGTAAGAAGGATTTGGATCTATTCTTTGTGATCCTGCTGGCTAGTAGGATCCCAGTTGTGCATGCCATAATAACATCGAGACTGGATTACTGCAATGTACTGTACAATGGTAGGGCCTCCACCAGCTCCAATTGATTCAGAATGCTGCAGCAAGGCTCATAGAAGGTTGCAAGTGATGTGACCACATCACACCATTTTTGCAAAATCTTCATTGGCTACCAGTATAACACAGGACTAAGTATAAAACTCTATGTCTGATCTTCAAGGCCCTTAAAGGAAATGGCCCTGAGGACCTGAAGGAATAGGGTGATCTTCTACACACTGCCTAGGACACTAACCAGCTTATTTTCGAAGGAGATCGCCGGCCATCTTCCGATACAAATCGGGAGATGGCCGGCCATCTCTTGAAGCCGGCCAAATCGGTATAATCGAAAGCCAATTTTTGCCGGCTTCAACTGCGTTCCGTCGTGGGGCCGGTGAAACTTCAAGGGGGCGTGTCAGCACGGTAGTGAAGGCAGGACGGGGGCGGGACATGGGCATGTGTTGAGATGGCTGGCTTCGCCCGATAATTGAAAAAAGAAAGCCGGCCTTGACGAGCATTTCGCCGGCTTTACGTGGTCCCTTTTTTTTTCAGGTCCAAGTCCCAAAAAAGTGCCTGAACTAACCAGATGACCACCGGAGGGAATCGGGGATCACCTCCCCTGACTCCCCCAGTGGTCACCAACCCCCTCCCACCCTCAAAAAAACAACTTTAAAAACTTTTTTTGCCAGCCTCTATGCCAGCCTCAAATGTCATACTCAGGTCCATCGCAGCAGTATACAGGTCCCTGGAGCAGGTTTAGTGGGTGCAGTGGACTTCAGGCAGGCGGACCCAGGCCCATCCCCTCCCCCTACCTGTTACACTTGTGGTGGAAAATGGGAGCCCTTCAAAACCCACTCGAAACCCACTGTACCCACATGTAGGTGCCCCCCTTCACCCCTTAGGACTATGGTAGTGGTGTATAGTTGTGGGGAGTGGGGGTTTCGGGGGCTCAGCACCCAAGGTAAGGGAGCTATGCACCTGGGAGCTATTTTAATTTTTTTTTTTACTTTTTAGAAGTGCCCCCTCGGGTGCCCAGTTGGTGTCCTGGCATGTGAGGGGGACCAGTGCACTACGAATCCTGGCCTCTCCCACAACCAAATGCCTTGGATTTGGCTGGGTTTGAGATGGCCAGCTTCGGTTTCCATTATGGGCAAAAACCGAGGCTGCCCCCGGCCATCTCTGACATTTGGGCGGCCCCAACAAAAGATGGCCAGCCATCTTTTTCGAAAATACGGTTGGCTCCACCCCTTCACCCCGGAGATGGCCGGCCATGGAGATGGACGTCCCCGTTCGAAAATGCCCCTCTAAGGTCTTCTCAAGGATTATCACTAACCACACCCTCTCCAAAAGACATTATATGATGTGATACCCGCAAGCAAGCCTTCTCCTGAGTAGCCCCCACACTCTGGAATGCACTCTCTGAAAGGCTCCACTTAACACAAGACTATCTCTACTTCAGGAAACAGGTGAAAGCTTGGCTCTGCAACCAGGCCTTTAATGGAAGAAGTTACTAACTTGTTAGTCTCACTCACACACACAAGGGCTTCACATACTGCTCCAGGACATGTTTATCCACTCCTACCCTAGCTGAGAAAATATTTAACCATTTCTCTGACCTCATGTGTAACTTTCTTTAAATTAGTCACCTTACTTTCTAACTCTTCTTACTCTCTTACCATCTTTGCTTATACCCTTGACTGTCAATTAAAATGTTCTATTACATATTGTGTTGACATTGTAAGTAGTATACTATGCCATACTTTGTATTGTTATTTGAATATTTTTACTGCTGTAATTGCCTATATTGCTCATGTTTGATCTATTCTTACTGTACACCACCTTGAGTGAATTCCTTCAAAAAGGTGGTAAATAAATCCTAAACAATAAATGAATGAATGAATACCTTTGACCTGGATTTGCCATGGTCAGAAATATGATGCTGGGCTTGACAGACCCCTGATCTGAACCCAGTATACTTCTTTTGTCCTTACCATTTAAAGTTTTTAAGCCTTAAATGAAACATGGTGAGATGACAGCTGTGTGTGCCTGTGTGTGATTTTCATCATCTCCATACAAATCTATGATTGCCTTGAAAAATGGTGCAAGTACCCAGGCTGTCTGACATATTGGGTCTATTTGTTTGGCGACCCTGCAGGGACGGCAAGCAAATGCTATTTATCCTCAGAATGACTAGTTCAAATTCTAACTTCCTGAAAAAAAAATAAAAGGTTTTGAAATACTGAGCCAGAGTACAAATTGTACCAGAGTGCTAATAAATGTCGGGGGAAGCTGTTGATGGCTTCTCCTGAGCTGTTTCATTTTTGCCATATTGCCTGAAGGAAAAAGGAGTAGTGGGGGGAGGGAATCTGATGAAACATAGGGGAGAAGATGGAACTGTGTCTTAGTGGATATGTATAACTGAGCTAAAATATTTTCTATTGCTTTAGCAGACATCACCATTTAAATGCTACATAGACAGCCGGAAGAAACAAATACTTAAATTACTGTGGTGGTAGTTATAAATCAGCATGCCATGAATGATCTTGCTGGAGGCCCACATGCACAACCCAAGAATTATTTTTTCAAGTATGGAGGGCAAAAAGCAGGATATTAAATAAATGATGGAATAATAAACACAATTCTAAGAATGTAATTATTATCCAGTCAGCATTCATGTGTGCAAAAAAAGAGAAAAGAAAAACTGCCTGGGTTAGGTTTTGAGATGAGCCCAGAAATGTGTCTGCCCTTACTGCAGAGACAGCCTTATGGAGCACACTTACAAAGGGAAATGGGACTTGATATACCACCTTTCTGAGGTTTTTGCAACTACATTCAAAGCGGTTTACATATATTCAGGTACTTACTTTGTACCAGGGGCAATGGAGGGTTAAGTGACTTGCCCAGAGTCACAAGAAGCTGTAGTGGGAATTGAACTCAGTTCCCCAGGATCAAAGTCCACTGCACTAACCACTAGGCTAAGAATGCTGAGAGCCCAGCAAGGAGCAAGTTCAGTGGTAATGTGAAGTGCAGTTTTTTTGTACTGTAGCCCTTTGGATATTCCTGATCATTTTTCGCATGACTCTGCTTAGCAGTGGCGTAGCAAGGGTGGGGCAGTGGGGGCGGTCCGCCCTGGGTGTCAGCAGGTGGGGGGGTGCTCCGCTCCCGCTGCTCCCACCCAAAGGGCCACTGGCGCTGAGTCCCCACCTGCCTACCAGCTCTGTCAACAGACGACAGCCTCTTCTCCTGCCACCACCCTGCCTTTAAAAAAAAAATTTGTGAAGTGGCATCGCAGGCAGCGCCTTGCGTCTGCCCTGCGTGTAAAAGAAGCAAATCTCCTCATCGTCGGGCCTTTCCTCACTGTGTCCCACCCTCGCAGAAATAGGAAGTTACCTCAGAGGAGGGCGGGACACATTGAGGGAAGGCCCGACGACGAGGAGGAGATTTGCTTCTTTTACAAGCAGGGCAGACACGAGGCGCTGCCTGTGACGCCGCTTCACAGATTTTTTTTTTTAAAGGCAGGGTGATGGCAGGAGAAGAGGGCTGTCATCTGTCGACGGAGCTGGTAGGCAGGTCGGGTCTGGTTGGGGGGGGGCTCAGATGGGAGAAGAGGGGAGGGGGGTTCTCAGATGGGAGAAGGGGACTGGGATGAGGAGGGGGTTCTCAGATGGGAGAAGAGGGCTGGAACTGGGGTCTGAGAAGGGGCCATGAGGGAAAATGGGGGCCATGCCTGGGGCTGGTGGGAAAATGGGTCTGGGGCTGAAAAGGGGGGCCCTAATGCAAGGCATATGGATGAAGGGGGCTGGAGCTGGGGGCTGAAAAGGAGGGTAGGTGGGATAAAAGGGCTAGTACTGGGACTGGTGTCTGAAAAGGGGCAGGGGCTGAAACTGTGGGGACTGGGGTCTGAAAAGGAGACGGTGAGAAGTGGCTAGGGCTGAAGCTCTGGACTGGTGGGAGAAAAGGGCTGGGGCTGAAACTGGGGACTGGTGGGATAGTGGGGCTGAAACTGGGAGCTGAAAAGGGGTGGCAGGTGGGAGATGTGGGCTCGGGCTAGAACTAGGGGCAGGTGGGATAAGGGGGCTGGAACTGGGGGCTGAAAAAAGGGGCAGAGAGAGGGGACAGATCCTGGATGGAAGGGGGAGCGAGAGGGAAGGCAGACCCTGGATGGATGGGAGAGGGAGGGCAAATGGTGGATTGAAAGGTCAGACAGTGGATGGAAGGGATAGAAAGGGCAGACAGTGAATGGAAGGGGGAGAGAGAGAGAGGGCAGACAGGGGCAGATGGTGGATGGAAGGGGCAGAGATAGAGGGCAGATGTGGATGGAAGAGGCAGGGAGAGAGGTAGGACATTGGACGGAGGGGACAGCAGAGGGGCAGACACTGGATGGCAAAGAGAGAACGAAGACAGATGCTGGATGGAAGGAAGACGGTGAAAAGAAGATGAGGAAAGCAGAAACCAGAGACAACAAACTGTAAATAAAATATGTATTTTTATTTTTTTGCTTTAGGATAAAGTAGTATTGTAGCTGTGTTAATAAATGTTTTTAATAGAACATTTAAACAAGGTAATCTTTTTATTGGACTAATTTTAATACATTTGACTAACTTTCGGAGAACAAACCCCCCTTCCTCAGGTCAGGATAGGATACTTTAACAGAACTATATTGTATTGACCTGAGGAAGGATGTTTTGGCCTCTGAAAGCTAAATCTGTTAGTCCAATAAAATGGTATTATTTTATTTTCTATATTTGTTTTATTTCTATTTGTTAATTTGTAAAGTGGTGATTGGTACTTGTTAGTTTTTTCAAATTTAGATCTGCTGTCTCTATATTTTGCACAGTACTAGGGGACATTTTCTGTTTCTAGGGTGTTGCATTGTATGCAGAGTCTGGCATCTTGGGGGTTCAGTTTAATTTTTATCTAAATAGAAAGTTTATGATTACTTATTCTATAGTGGATTAGGGTGTATCTGTGTTTGTGAAAAAGACATGGCTTTCAGTTGGCACTGACTGTGCAGGATCTACGATCTGTACTATTCTGTCTGGTTTTGTTTTACAATAGGTGAATTGATGTTCTAGTGCTCACTGTAGTGTTTAAGATGCTTTCCTTTTCCTTGTGTGACCTGTAGAAATGACTGCTTATGGTATGGTAGAATTGCTGTATAGGTCCTGAGTGTTTTGTATTGTCGGCATGCCTAGTACTGGATTTTGGAGGGGAGTGTTACAAAATGACCAGCCCCGGGTGTCAACTACCCTAGCTACGCCACTGCTGCTTAGTGCCTGATGTTCTCAGGCACTTTTAAAAGGGGTTGGTGATAATTTAGCAGCTGCCCCTATTCCACCTTTCCCTGATAACCTCCCTGGAGGTCACACTGCCCAGTGCCCCCAGTGCATTTCCCCGTCTCGCCCTGCTTGCACATCCTCCCTCTTGATGCCCACCAAATACAAGCCCCCTTTTTGATGCCACTTACCCCAAACAATCCCCCATCACCAAAAGTGCATCCCGACCCTTCCTCCATAGGCCTTTTTCCCAGGCCTATCTTTAATAATCCCTGGTGTCTAGTGGAGACAGGGCAAGGGTGATCCTTAGTCACTCCTGCCCCTTACAAGCACCAGGCTCAAAATGATACTATTGACCCCTAGCAGTAGTCATGCAGTACTACCACTTGGGGTCAAGCTGCCATATAACAGCAAAAGACCTTTATACGGCAGTTTGACCCTTAGCAATAGTACCACCAGAATACTGCTAGGGATCCCTGGTGCCATTTTGAACTCAGCACTGGCAAGGGGCAGAAGCGACTGGGGATTATTCCTGACCCTACTAGACACCAAGAATTACTAAAGGTAGGTCTGAGTGATGGGGCATGTGCGAGGGTAGGGAGTGCTTTTGGTAATGAGAGGATTTTGGGGGAGGGGAAGTGCCGTCCTCCTTAAGAATCATCAAGGAGCATCGGGCCACAACTTTGTGATCTGAAGCTCCTAGCCAGGAAAAATAAAGCCAGCTTTTAGCTGGCATTATTTTTCCGTGAATAACACAACTTGTGTTTACATAGTAATGAGGTGTTTTGCATGCTTTGCATCTTTCTAATATGTATCCCATGGTAACTTGTTTTAACATGCATTACAGTAATATAACACACATTATTGCCCTTATTCACACATTAAGGGATAACTAGCTTGCATTAGGGCCGTAATTCACTTTAATAGCTAGCCACCTTAGACTGAAAGACCTATAAAATGGAGGAATGTGAAATGTGTTTATCCTGAATGTGTATGACGTCAGGAAAATTAGAGAATCATTCTTTATCACACTGAACAGAACTGCTTAGTACTGAGACTTAAGAGCCAAGCTACCCCCCCCCCCCCCCCCCCCCCCAGCATCCCAGCCCACCCTTTGGATCCTTCTATGCATCCAATTTTTCCTTTTCAGGTAGCCAGCTTTGGAATGCTCTACCAAGACCTATCCGTATCATTAACGGCCTTTTGCCCTTCAGGAAAGCACTGAAGACCCATCTTTTCAAGATAGCTTACCCCAATGATTCAACCTAACCAAACCTTGCCCACATGATTCTTATTGACAACTGTTTTTACATTGACCATGTTACCCATTATCCTTTTTTTGCTACCCCATATCCATTCCTTTCCATCTTCCTACACCTACCTCCCAATGCTCATTTCCTTCTGCACCCAATTCCTTCTATGTTCAATTTACTTATCCGTTAATCCCATTATTTTGCATTTACTACAAATTGTTTATTCCTCTTATGACTTTGTAATTCTTTATATTGTTACTATGTAAGCCGCATTGAGCCTGCCATGTGTGGGAAAACGCGGGGTACAAATGTAATAATTAAATAAGCCTGGCGAGTGCTAGATCAGCTGCTGAGAAATTCTCCATGATCCATGATGTCATCTGTGAACAGCATCTAGACATTTTAGGAATAAGTGAAACCTGGTGAGATGAAACCAGGGGTTTACCACTGTCTGAACTATGCTCGACATGTTTCAACATCCAACATCAACCAAGATTGGGTGGAGGGGTAGCAGTCCTGATCCAGGATACAATCAAACTGCATGGAATCGCCATCTCCCAGCTAAAAGAATCAGAATCCCTTGTAATTCTGCTAGAAGAGGAGAAACCAATCTGGCTGCGCCTAGTATGCTGAGCACCTTGTAGCACATCATTTGTGCAAGAATTGTTTGATCTGATTACAGAGGTGACCTTGAATTTCCCTAGGCTAGTGATCATGGGAGACTTTAATCTACATAACAAATCCCAAGATACCATCACAATTGTCTTCCTGGACACAATGACAGCAATAGGATTCACATAGGTAATCAATTTTTCAACCCACAAAAAGGATCACATACTAGACTTGGTACGCTAGAGGAAAGAAGAGATAGAGGAGATATGATACAGACATTTAAGTGCTTGAAAGGAATTAATATATGAACCAATCTTTTCCAGAGATGTGAAGGACATGAATTGAGGTTGCAGGAGAGTGGACTCAGGAGTTACATCAGGAAATATTTTTTCACATAGGGGTAGTGGATGTCTGGAATGTCCTTCAAGTAGAGGTAGTGGAGCCAAAAACAGCGAGGCAATTAAAAAATGCATGGGATAAACACAGGGGTTGCCTAAATAAAAAGCGGATGGAAGCAAAACTTGACTGTTGAGGTGTTAATGTTGGGCCAGTGTGTACGCTGTGGTAATTGGGCAGTGCCATGCACTTCCCGGTTGCTGCCGGGTTAGCGTGGGAGCTCTTACCGCTACCTCACTGGGCGGCTGTAAGTGCTCCCCCCCCCAAAAAAAATGGCTGTGCAGCAAGTGCTTCACTTGCCGCATGGCCATTTCTTAAAAAAAAGAAAGACCTGCCTTTTACCCACTCAAAAGCACAGCCAAAGCCAGCGCAGGCCCCCTTTTGCCATAGCTTTGTCATTTGCTTAACCAGTTAGTGGACTGAATATCACCACTAACCTGTTAAGTGTGGCTCTGCCCAACCTCTGCCCCCGGACCACCCCTAACCTAGCCATAGTGGAGATATTCAGCAGCATTACCCAGTTAAGTTTTGCTGAATATTGTCGGCCAGCCAGCTCATTGAGGTTTAACCAGGCAGGACCTGGTATAACAGCAGGCCAGTGGCATAGCTATGGGGGGGGGGGGGGGGGGGGCAATTGGATCCTGGGCCCCTGGTTTGGCGCATGCTCAGTTTCACTAAAACAGAGCATGCATGCAGCATGAGGGGAAGCGGGGCAAGCAACGCGTAGAGAACAACGCTGGAAAAAGGCTTCAGATGGCATCTTGTTGTTGGTTTACAGGGCGTTGAAAAAGGATGTGCCTTTGAAGGTGTGTTCGTTACATATTTATCAATTAGCACGTTCATTGCTAAATTTTTAAGTGTACCCTCTTTTCACCAAGTGCATGTACCTTTTTGTGAGGTCTTTGTTTTCTCACTGTTGCTATTTTATGATGGATGTTTTTTTTTTTTTTTTTAGTGAGTGAAAATACTGGAGAATATATTTTATGTATTGTCTTCATTATTGTTGTATGTGTATTTTATAATGTGTGTAGTTTGGAAACTGCTCAGAATGGTAGATGTAGCAGGGTATACATTTGTTTAAAATAAAATAAATGTGGTGAGGACACAACTTACAGTATTCTGTAAGTGGTGAGCATAAGTGACAGCACCACCGATGCCCTTCCTATGCTGTTTTCATGTGAGCACCTCGTTTACATTTATGCAGAATCCCCTGGATTCTATGTATGGCATTTGGGCACACTTGTGAGATGCACGTGCAACCTAGTTGGCTAACACACTGTTAACCATCAATAATTGAATGCTAAGATTGGCAGAAATTAGGATTTCCACATGCAACTGGCTGCACACTATTCTAAAATTCTGGGTTCCTAACTCCCGTGGAGGGGCATAATCGAATGGGGACGCCCATCTTTAAGGGCATCCATCTCTAAGGACGTCCCAGTGAAGGGGCGGGGAAACTCGTATTATTGAAACAAGATGGGCGTCCATCTTTCGTTTCGATAATATGGTCGGGGACGCCCAAATCTCAACATTTAGGTCGACCTTAGAGATGGTCGTCCCTTGTTTTCGACCATAATGGAAACCGAGGACGCCCATCTCAAAAATGACCAAATCCAAGGCATTTGGTCATGGGAGGAGCCAGCATTCATAATGCACTGGTCCCCCTGACATGCCAGGACACCAACTGGGCACCCTAGGGGGCACTGCAGTGGACTTCACAAATTGCTCCCAGGTGCATAGCTCCCTTACCTTGGGTGCTGAGCCCCCCAAAACCCACTCCCCACAACTGTACACCACTACCATAGCCCTAAGGGGTGAAGGGGCACCTACATGTGGGTACAGTGGGCTTCTGGTGGGTTTTGTAGGGCTCACATTTACCAGCACAAGTGTAACAGGTGTGGGGGGGATGGGCCTGGGTCTGCCTGCCTGAAGTGCACTGCACCCACTAAAACAGCTCCAGGGACCTGCATACTGCTGTGATGGAGCTGGGTATGACATTTGAGGCTGGCATAGAGGCTGGAAAAAATGTTTTTTAATTTTTTTTAGGGTGGGAGGGGGTTGGTGACCACTGGGGGAGTAAGGGGAGGTCATCCCCGATTCCCTCCAGTGGTCATCTGGTCAGTTTGGGCACCTTTTTGAGGCTTGGTCGTGAAACAAAATGGACCAAGTAAAGTTGACCAAATGCTCATCAGGGACGCCCTTCTTTTTTCCATTATCGGCCGAGGACGCCCATCTCTTAACCACGCCCCAGTCCCGCCTTCGCTACACCTCCGACATTCCCCGGGAACTTTGGTTGTCCCAGCGACGGACTGCAGTTGAGGGCACCCAAAATCGGCTTTCGATTATGCCGATTTGGGCAACCCTGAGAGAAGGACGCCCATCTCCCGATTTGTGTCAAAAGATGGGCGCCCTTGTCTTTCGAAAATGCCCGATAGTGTGCAATCCAAAAAGGGGTGTGGCCATGGAAGGGGCATGAGCATTCCAAAGACTTGTGTGCAGTGTTATAGAATATTGGATTTCTATGCCAGACTTAGGTACAGGGATTTACACCAGGTTTTAGCAGGTGTAAGTCTGGAGGTGTGGAAACCAATACTAAGTGCTATTCAATAAAAGGCACACACCCATTATAGAATAGCCCTTAGTGCCAATTTTTTTCTGGCATCCATTTTTGAGTATAACACCTTAGGGTTCTAATCTTTCAATCTGGTACTGTTCAATTCAAAAGACATATACAATTAACACTAGTACATTATTTTATCAGCTCTAAACCAACATTTTCAATTTTTTTTTTATTTTTTAATATATGCAGTGCTACCGTGAAAAATGGGAATTTGGCACATCAATATAGGGGGAGGGGAGGGGGAGGGGGGAGAGGGGTGGGGAAGGCATTCATATAAAAAATGAGAAAAGTCAGAAGGGGTGTAGATATGGATGGTCTTGTACAGAGCGTTGGTCATTTTTGGAAAGTAATGATGGACAAAATGTTTGCATATATCTTGGACCGTGTATGTATAGAGTTTTCATGTTCAGAAATGTATTATGTGATTATTTGCCTTCTGGCACCAATAAAGATAATTCAAAAAAAAAAAAAAAAAATAATAATTTTTTTTTTGAAAATGGTTTAGAGCTGATAAAATAATGTACTAGTGTTAATTGTATATATCCATTTTTGAGTGTCAGTTATAGAACTCCCCCTACGCCACTTATGCACACCCTTATAGAATAGCCATTGACTGTTTTGCTGCTACTTTCTGCTAGAAATTGACGACTTAGTAGATGAATCTTTTCTTACTCTCTGCCTAAATGCAATAAATCAATGGTTGTGAGGTAACCATTTACAACTTAACATGGCAAAAATGCAAATTTTACTTCTATCTAGTTTTTCTGTTGGGGACATTCTTAATTTTGTTCTCAACAATGTGTTGATTCTGATTGCTAACACTATCCGTAATTTGGGTGTCATGTTGGATTCTGAGCTTCCTATGAAACCTCAAGTGCAGAAAATAATTAAGCAAGTGTTTTTCACATTGAAATTAATTAGATTACAGGATCTTCTTACCTGTTCTAATTTTAGAACGATTATTCAGAGTATAGTCATGCCATGCTTTGACTATTCCAATGATCTTTTAATGGATTTGCGTGGAGGACTATTAAAGGGAATGCAGGTTGCTCGGTTCCACTTAAAACAGTATGAGGGGCATTTTTGAATGGGGATGCCCATCTCTAAGGGCGCCCATCTCTGAAGACGTCCCCGCGAAGGAGCGGGGCATCCTGTATTATCGAAACAAGATGGGCGTCCATCTTTCGTTTCGATATTATGGTCGGGGACGCCCAAATCTCAACATTTAGGTCGACCTTAGAGATGGTCGACCTAAATGTTGAGATGGTCGACCTTAGAGATGGACGACCTCTGTTTTCGCCGATAATGGAAACCGAGGACGCCCATCTCAAAAATGACCAAATGCAAGCCCTTTGGTCATGGGAGGAGCCAGCATTCGTAGTGCACTGGTCCCCCTAACATGCCAGGACACCAACTGGGCATCCTAGGGGGCACAGAAGTGGACTTCACAAATTGCTCCCAGGTGCATAGCTCCCTTACCTTGGGTGCTAAGCCCCCCAACACTCCCCCCCCCCAAAAAAAAAACCCACTCCCCACAACTGTACACCACTACCATAGCTCTAAGGTGTGAAGGGGGGCACCTACATGTGGGTGCAGTGGGTTTCGGGTGTTGGAGGGCTCATATTTACCACCACAAGTGTAACAGGTGGGGGGGGGGGGGCCTGGGTCCACCTGCCTGAAGTGCACTGCACCCACTAAAAACTGCTCCAGGGACCTGCATACTGCTGTAATGGAGCTGGGTATGACATTTGAGGCTGGAAAAAATGTTTTTTAATTTTTGGGGGTGGAGGGTGGGAGGGGGTTGGTGACCACTGGGGGAGTAAGGGGAGGTCATCCCTGATTCCCTCCGGTGGTCATCTGGTCAGTTCGGGCACCTTTTCGAGGCTTGGTCATGAAAAAAATTGGACCAAGTAAAGTCGGCCAAATGCTCATCAGGGACACCCTTCTTTTTTCCATTATTGGCCAAGGATGCCCATCTCTTAACCACGCCCCTGTCCCGCCTTCGGTACACTGCCGACACGCCCCCATGAACTTTGTTCATCCCCACGACAGAAAGCAGTTGAGGGCGCCCAAAATCGGCTTTCGATTATGCTGATTTAGGCGACCCTGAGAGAAGGACGCCCATCTCCCGATTTGTGTCGGAAGATGTGCGTCCTTCTCTTTCGATTATGCCTCTGTATGTCTTAATAGTACATACATTGTTAGTGCAGTTAATTTAGGTTTTATAATTAGCATAAGTTCAAAAGTAGCAAATAAATTTCACATTGTGGGCTAGATTCTATATATGGTGCCAAAAAATTCAGTGCTGAAAAAAACGCTATTCTATAAGCCACACTTAAACTTATTCACGGTTTATAGAATAGTGCTTATGCCCAATCACACCTAACTTTAGGCACGACCATTTGCATCAACTGAAACATGGTGCAAATGTACATGTTTAGATCAAGTATCCCCGTTATTCTATAACAACGCATGTTAATTGTAGGAATGCCCCGTTACGCCCATGACCCTCCCATTTCTGCACCCCCTTTTCAGATCAAGTGTAAATTGTAGGTACTTAAAGTTGAATTAAATTTAATTAGTGCCAATAATGGCTTGTTAAAAGCCAATTATTGGTGTTAATTAGCTTGTTATTTAATTAACATGCATGTGCAAATTGGACGTACATCCAAATGTGCACACGCAATTTTCAGAGACCTGTATAGGATTAGGGGGTAAAAGTGTTTTATGTGCATGAGAAGAGGTGGAGGAGGACAAAATGTCATTCAAAGAAGAAGCAAAGGCGAATTTGGAAACCAATGCCAATGTTCATGATAGCTCAGATGAATCTTTTCTGCATGAAATGAATGAGCAAGAACTTTTTCAGACACAACATAATCCATTAAGTCAGACAGACAGCGAAATGCATGTTGTAGATTAGAATATTAATGAACCCTTCACTGAAAATATTATGCCCCTCTCAGATGATGACAATGACAGTAAGAACATTTGTAATAATGAACCAGTGACAAAATGAAGACAAACTATTAATTTAAGTGGAGAAAAAGGCATCATCAAAGCTAATAATGATCTGCTACAAGAAAGGCATTTATTAAGATCTCAAATATTGGGAAAATCTTCAATATTTAGTGGGCATTAGTGAAGCTTTTTGGTTGAAAAATTAAAAATACTGGGGTCAATATTCAAAGCAATTTAACTGGGCAGGAGAGCCCTCTGCCCGGTTAAATTGATTCTGCCTGCCTATCCGCTGATATTCATTGGCACATAACCAGACAGTGCCACTGAAAATCACACTAAGCACCCTGCACTGTCCAGTTAATGCAGGGGCAGTCCATGGGCAGAGTGTGGGCGGAGCTGGTACTTAACTGGTTAGCAGCAATATTCAATTTGTTAACTGGCTAAGGAGCCCTTTTACCAAGCTGTGGTTAAAAAGTGACTGCGCTTGTTTGGACACGTGGAATGTCCCGAGAATACATGCTAGACCTGATCGAATTATTCCCCAAGAAATACAAGCCCAGAAACCAGAGGCTACCTACTTCTCCACCTACCAAACTGCAGAAACACAATCTACAAAACCGTCTACATGGCCAGATTTAGCTATCTAGGCGCCAAATGGTGGAAGTGAAACTCAATACTCAATCACTAATTATCTACAGTTCAGAAAAGAACTAAAAAAAAAAAAAAAACCTTTTCAAAAAAATTCTATAACTAACAACATAAACCACAAATGATCTAAAACACCTTCTGACAGTAAAATTGTAACTGCAAAATTATAAGCCACTTTGAACCAAAATAGTGGGATGCAAGAATCTATAAACTAAAAATAAATAAATAAAAGCACACGCTGGACCATTATTTTAATGGGGTGGCAGTGGCGTAGGAAGGGCGGGGCGGTGGGGGCGGTCTGCCCCAGGTGCACGCCGCTGGAGGGGTGCAGAGAGCAGCCGCACGGCTCTCGGCTCAGCTGTTTCCCTACTCTCTACCCCGGAACAGGTTACTTCCTGTTCCGGGGCAGAGGGAGCAGGGAGCCAGCAGAGCTGAGAGCCGCGCGGCTGCTACCAGCAGCCAAGAATGCACCCCAGGGGGGTTGATGCACCGGGGAGGGGGTGTCATTGCGCCGGGGGATGTTGTGCTGCACCCAGGGGAGGGGGAGTGCGCATCGGCGATCCGCCCCGGGTGGCAGCCGACGTAGGAATGTCACTGTGGGGTGGTAAATGGCTGTGCACTAATATTAAGTAGCCCGCTGCTATTTACTGCCTGCACCCTTAACGCCACCTGTTTACTTGGTGGTAAGGGCTCACATGCTACTCCTACGGTAATCAGACAGCATGCAGCAATGTGGCCATGCTGATGATTACCGCCGGGAACACCCCCTGCGGTAGAAAATTATTTTCTACCATGGGAAACAGCGCACGCTAACCTTGAAACTACCGCAGGGTGCCCACGCTACCCCGGCAGTAGTGCCGATTTAGCACTCGCTACCTGCACGGTAGCCTTACCGCAGCTTAGTAAAAGAACCCCTAAATGAACGGATGAAGTTTGGATAGCGAAAAGGTTGGTTAACTTCCTGGTGACTGCACATACCTGGTTATTAAATGTCGGATCCAAGATATGACCTGGCATTGAATATCCAGGCTCAGTTCTGCCCAAGGTTTAAAAAAACTCTGACTGCCACAGTCAGGAGTATATCCCACAACAAGTCCAACAAGCAATCAGCACACAGTAACAAGCCAAAAACATCTGAAAAGACCCACACCTCCCCTACCTACTCTTCCTCCCTATCAGCAAGTACATAAGCACCAGAAGCTTTGAAGAGAACCATTACTGAGTTTAAAGAAATGGCTACTATGCATGTCAACTCTCCAAACATAGTCCTGGATTCTATAGATGAAGCCGAAATTTGCATATGATCCTGAGATCCGTGCTCAAATAAATTAGTTAATGGCCATTACCAATCAATTATTGGTGTTATAATTTGGCTTTGAATGTGGATTTGGCTGTGCACGATTTTATAAAGATCAGTGCCCAAATTTCATAAGCAACTCTAAAGGAGGTGTGGCTATGGGAGTGGCATGGGCGGGTCAGGGGTGTTCCAAAGAATTACAAGTGCATAAGTATTGCCATACTAGGAAAGACCAAAGGTCCATTAAGCCCAGCATCCTCTTTCCAACAGTGGCCAAACCAGGTCACAAATACCTGGCAAGATCCCAAAAAAGTACAAAACATTTTATACTGCTTATCCCAGAAATAGTGGATTTTCCCCAAGTCCATTTAATAATGGTCTATGGACTTTTCCTTTAGGAAGCTGTCCAAACCTTTTAAAAACTTCACTAAGCTAACCGCCTTTACAACATTCTTTGGCAACAAATTCCAGAGTTTAATTACACGTTGAGTGAAGAAAACTTTTCTCTGATTTGTTTTAAATTTACTACATTGTAGCTTCGTCGCATGCCCCCTAGTCCTAGTATTTTTGGAAAGCGTAAACAGACGCTTCACATCTACCCGTTCAACTCCACTCATTATTTTATAGCCCGCTATCATATCTCCTCTCAGCCGCCTTTTCTCCAAGCTGAGGAGCCCTAGCCGCTTTAGCCTTTCCTCATAGGGAAGTCGTCCCACCCCCTTTATCATTTTCGTCGCTCTTCTCTGCATCGTTTCTAATTCCACTATTGGGCTCATTTTCGAAAGAGAAGGACGCCCATCTTTCCATATAAATCGGAAGATGGATGTCCTTCTCCCAGGGTTGTCCAAATCAGTATAATCGAAAGCCGATTTTGGACATCCCCAACTGCTTTCCGTCGCAGGGACGGCCAAAGTTCAAGGGGGCGTATCAGGCATAGCGAAGGCGGGACTTGGGTGTGCCTAACACTTGGATATCCTCGACCCATAATCGAAAGAAACAAGGATGTCCCTGACGAATACTTGGATGACTTTACCTGGTCGTGTTTTTCTTACGACCAAGGCACAAAAAGGTGCCCGAAATGACCAGTTGACCGCCGGAGAGAATCAGGGATGACCTCCCCTTACTCCCCCAGTGGTTACTAACCCCC
This sequence comes from Microcaecilia unicolor, assembly GCF_901765095.1. Classification (NCBI taxonomy): domain Eukaryota; kingdom Metazoa; phylum Chordata; class Amphibia; order Gymnophiona; family Siphonopidae; genus Microcaecilia; species Microcaecilia unicolor. Next base: position 337,927,883 of record NC_044034.1, read on the forward strand.
TCCCACCCTAAAATAATATCTTTCAAAATATTGATTGCCAGCCTCAGATGTCATACTGAGCTCCATCACAGCAGTATGCAGGTCCCTGGAGCCGTTTTAGTGGGTGCAGTGCACTTCAGGTAGGTGGACCCAGGCCCTTCCCCCCCCCCCCCCCCCCCCCACCTATTACGTTTGTGGAGGAAACAGCGAGCCCTCCAAAACCCACTACAAACCCACTGTACCCACATGTAGGTGCCCCCTTCACCCATAAGAGCTATGGTAGTGGTGTACAGTTATGGGTAGTGGGTTTTGGGGGGGGGGGGTTGGGGGGCTCAGCTCACAAGATAACGGAGCTATGTACCTGGGAGCAATTTATGAAGTCCACTGTAGTGCCCCCTAGGGTGTCAGGTTGGTGTCCTGGCATGTCAGGGGACCAGTGCACTACAAATGCTGGCTGCTCCCACGACCAAATGGCTTGCATTTGGTCGTTTCTGACATGGACGTTCTTGGTTTCGATTATCGCCGAAAAATCAGAAACGACCAAGTCTAGGGATGACCAAATTTAAGGATTTGGACGTCCCTGATGGTATTTTTGAAACGAAAGATGGATGTCCATCTTATTTCGAAAATACTAGATCGGGACGTTTTGCGAGGACGTCCTCATCAAAACTTGGACGTCCCTTTTGAAGATGCCCCTCCACATCTTTTTTGAGATGCAGCGATCAGAATTGAACAGCAGTGTTATAGAATTCAGGGGCTGTGTCACCAGGATTTCTATCAAGTTTCAGTTGGGCGCTGGAATATACAGTAAGGGCCAGATTCTATATATGGCACTTAAAAAATCTGCACACTTCCGCCTAAGCATATTCGAAAAGATTTAAGTGCGATATATAAAATGTGCTTAGTTGATGTTCCAGTGCCTAAAACTATGCACCTCCATTTACACCAGTGAAAACGTGGCGTAAATCCCTGCATGTAGATTTATGCGCACTGGGACATAGTCTGTAACTATGCAAGCAAAATATGAAACACCCATTTCTTTGCCCATAACCCCGCCCCTTTTGAACTGCACGCATTAGAATTTAGGCACAGTCCACTGCAGAATACACTTAGCGAGTTGTGCACGTAAATTCTAATTATTGACAATTGGTGCTCATTATTGCATGTTAGGTGCTGTTAACAATGCTGATTAGCTGGTTAAGCCAATTAAGATAAGTGCGTTTTAAGGAATATGCTTAGATTTCAACACGGAATGCTAGGCGCATTACATAGAATCTGGCAGTAAATGCTTATTGTATAAAGAGCGCTCAGCCCAAAGCGCCTTTATAAAATAGCGCTGAGCACAATCCAGCCTGTAGTATATATTGGGGCTGAGAAGAAACAGCGTTTTAAGCCTGTGAAATGTACTGTTTTCCTGCATTGATTATGTTCTGAAGTGTGTTTCTCCTATTTGGCCTGCAGGTGTTGTTTCCTTTGCTATAAAGCTGTTATAGAGAACTGAGGGCCCCTTCTACCAAGCTGCGGCAAGAGGGAGCCTGCGCTGGCATCAGTGTGTGTTTTTCACGCGCGCCGAGGCCCCCTTTTACTTCAGTGGGTAAAAGGGATATCTTTCTTTCCTGCAGGAAATGGCCATGCAGCAAGTAAAGCACTTGCCGCACAGCCATTTCGGGGGGGAAGGGGGAGCCGAGGACGCCCATCTCAAAAACGATCAAATGCAAGCCCATTCGTCGTGGGAGGAGCCAGCATTCGTAGTGCACTGGTCCCCCTCACATGCCAGGACACCAACCAGGCACCCTAGGGGGCACTGCAGTGGACTTCACAAATTGCTCCCAGGTGCATAGCTCCCTTACCTTTGGTGCTGAGCCCCCCAAACCCAGTCCCCACAACTGTACACCACTACCATAGCCCTAAGGGGTGAAGGGGGCACCTACATGTGGGCACGATGGGTTTTGGAGGGCTCACATTTACTAGCACAAGTGTAACAGGTAGGGGGGTATGGGCCTGGGTCCACCTGCCTGAAGTGCACTGCGCCCACTAAAAACTGCTCCAAGGACCTGCATACTGCTGTGATGGAGCTGGGTATGACATTTGAGGCTAGCATAGAAGCTGGAAAAAAAAATTTTAATTTTTTGTTTTGGGTGGGAGGGGGTTGGTGACCACTGGGGGAGTAAGGTGAGGTCATCCCCGATTCCCTCCAGTGGTCATCTGGTCAGTTTGGACACTTTTCGAGGCTTGGTAGTGAAAAACATTGGACCAAGTCGGCCAAATGCTCATCAGGGACACCCTTCTTTTTTACATTATCGGCCGAGGATGCCCATCTCTTAACCACGCCCCCGGTACACTGCCGACATGCCCCCGTGAACTTTGGTCGTCCCCGCGACGGAAAGCAGTTGAGGACGCCAAAAATCGGCTTTTGATTATGCCGATTTGGGTGACCCTGAGAGAAGGACGCCCATCTCCCGATTTGTGTCAGAAGATGGACGTTCTTCTCTTTCGATTATGCCGCTAGCGTTTGCTAATCAGCGTGCTAAAATGCTAATGCACCCTTAGTGCTGCTTAGTAAACAGGACTCTAAATCTGTTAGCGTACCTTAGGAAAAGGACCCCTTTGTGTATATATGTACATATCAATGGATATGCATGTATTTTATAAAACATGAACATAAGTGTTGATCGTTTCCTGGTATGCTCATTCTCTGGCTTTGGGAATGCCTAATTTCTGAGTACCAACTTTTGTGTGTAAATATTCCTGGGCAATTTTCTAAGCACCTACTTGAGCACATAAAACACAGTTTTACACGTAAGTTACCTGTAAAATTACCCTGCCAGATGACTTTTTTTGTAGTAGGGGGTGACTATAGATTGCAGTGTGCACCTGTTACTGGTGTAATCAAGCTTCAGGCCCAAAATACTTAGCAAATTGAGGCTGTCTTGGAAAAGTGATGGCTTTGACTGGAAGAGATTTGAAACAACATTGTGACAAAAAGCAGTGCATTTGTAATAAATTTTACCCAGCAGAGCTTCCTTATCTACATGTGTTTCACAGATAAGCTAATGAATCTAATTGAAGGAAGGAAACATCCTGGCTTGGACAGATAAGGATTTTACTGGGCTTGTTCAATCACTGCTATTTCCTTGTAGTATGGTTCAACATACTGTCAAGTTTGGCATTTAATTCTCCCCCCAGTTGGGATTGCAAGACACATTTGAGTAAATGCTTTTGAAATTCAAATGGAAATGCATTGCAAACCCTGTTGAGGGAAAGCTAAATTAGGGTTTTACTATGCTTGATGGCAGTGCTGTTCTCATTTGGTGTCCCTTCTTTTTTGGAAACAGTTGTTACTACTCATCCCATGGAGCGTATGCCCAGAGCAAACTTGCCCTTGTGCTGTTTACCTATCAGCTCCAGCATCACCTGACAGCAACGAGATGCCATGTGACCGCGAATGTGGTGGACCCTGGAGTCGTGAACACAGAACTGTACAAGAACCTCAACTGGGCTGGCAAAGTGATTAAGTGGATGACAGCCTGGTTTTTCTTCAAGGTATTGTTTATTTTAACTCTTTGTGTTTGTGCATCGAGGTTTGGGCTTGTTATATTATTCATTATTTTGAATTTAACTTTGATTATTTCAGGAGTTTGCTCTTGTCCTTGCTCTGTTAACTGCTTAGAACTACAAGGCATTAGTGGCCTACATGACTTTTTTTATATATTATGTTATCGCCGATAAACGTATGCACAATCATGGCAATTCTGTAAAATGTGGCATTAATGCATGCAAAATCAATATTAGGCCACCCAAAAGCCACCAATGTGCTTGGTGATACTCTCATGCTTGATTCACATCTTTTTATTTTAGGAATACCCAGGTAGAGGGAGAGAAGGGGGTTAGGATAGTGAAGGGTGGAGCCACCGACCTGACTCCAGTGTGCAATTCATCTGGGTGTCACCAAAACATATAGGTCTATGGTGATGGAGGCACGCCTACATTAGATGATAAGGTGAAGGCATGCAGGGGATGGATGGGTGGTGCAGATAGGAAAACAATATAGGGTGAGCACAACCATGTAACCAATATGCACATTGAGCCTGCAAAGAGTTGGGAAAATGTGGGATACAAATGCAATAAATAAATAAATACAAAGCCATATAGATCTATAAATAAATGTAGCATAGGTCATAATGTATGTGCTCTCCTGCATGCTGTATCATGCTCACTGACCCCTGCAATGAAGGCTTGGTCACAGATGGCCAATATGTTTCTCTCTGGGAGGGGGTGGGGGTTGAGGGCTATGAGGCTGCCAGCAGTGGCGTAGCTAGGGGGGGCACCAGGGGAGCGGCTGCCCCCCCCCCAAATGGAGTTCTGCCGGCGCCTATTTTTTTCTCAATGTGTTGCATTGAAAATGTGCACCGGCGGAAGTCCGCTCTTGTTCCCCCCTTGCCGTCATCCTGGCTCCGCTTCTGGTTACCCGGGTCCTCGCGATGTCGAGCGACTTCATTTGTGTAGGCTGTACCATACAGGTCTCTTTATTTTTCTTTGACATTCCCATCATCAAGGTTTTGATGGAAATGGCATGGCACTGAAGTGCTGGAAAATGCCACAACATAGTGAGATCTTTTGGTTGGCGCTGACCTTGCTTTTACGTATGCAGGCATAAACAGACACATACTACTACTACTACTACTTATCATTTCTACATACAATCTAAGTGCATGAATTTACAGAATTAGCATAAAATTGCCTGCCTCTGTGAGGAGAACCTACATGTCAGTGTTCTGAGCTTCCATTTGCTACTTCTATCATTGGTAATCCACACACCTGCAGGAAGGCATTGCCACACTGCCTTCCCCATGGCCGCCGAGAGACTGAGCTGGGCCCGGGACAAAGCCACCAGGCCCAGGGCAGAATCGTCACCACCGCCGCCACCCCCCCCCCCCCCCCCCAAAATAAATCGTCATCGCCCCCACCAGCCCAAAGTACCTTGGCTGGCCCCGCCAGCTGCAGGCAGCGTGGCTCCTTCCTCTGCCCAGCATTGCCTGCCCCTGCGGCTGCTTTCCTCAGGTTGCACATGCTCAGTCTCAAAATTGAGCATGCGCGGCCTGAGGGCTCAGTAGCTGCTAGGCAGGTAATGCAAGGGGGGGCAGGTGCTGGAGTTTTCTCTCTTCTGCTCCTGTGGGACGTGATCACCTGGGTCCCATCAGGAGCAGGAGAGAGAGACCCCTGTACTGGGTCTCCCCTGGAGGCCCAGGCCTGGGGAATTTTGCCCTCTCTGCCCCCCTCTTGGCTGCTATGGCCTTCCCTCTCCACATGGTTATGGTTCTTATTAGAGTGCATTCTCGGCACTTAATCACAAGGTATCCCAGGCGCTTTCTGATTGGCCTTATCTCAGTAGGTAGCAGGGTGAATGGTACTTGCAGCTGTTGTGCACTCTCTCCATTCCAATGAGGCCACCTATAGTTATTTTGGGAGCTACTTGTGGCCCCCTGTCCTTTCACCCTTTGTCCTTCAGCAGGAACACACATCTCAGTAAGCCTGCACATGTGTATCTCTGTATTGCTGTCGCCCACACTGAAGAAGCAGCTCTGAGTTGGTGAGGTACCTCTTCATTGTGTTTTGGGGCGTCACAGATCTGTTCTCCACATGCATGTTTCTGTCTGCCAAGCAACCAGCCATTCCTGGTGAGTCAGTCTTTTGGTCTAGGATAAAGTTTTCAGAAATCCTGGACTGGCCTAAAGTCTTGCTCCTAGAACTGGGTAACTTTGCAGTTCTACAAGGGGAAAGGTCAATTCACCGGGTTTTGGGAGAAAATACTGATCTCAGAGGGCAGTGGTGGCTCCTGTCTCCTGTCTTCCTCTTAGGTTTCTTCTTCCTGCCAGCCAGTGCCTTACCAAGTAAAAAAATCTACTTTGAGCCCCATAGAATTCCCATATCCAAGAAGGCACCCCCCCCAAAAAAAAATAACTGGGTCCCAGGCACATGAAAATATATGAGATAGATTTGCATGCACTGAGGGGCATTTTCAATATGACGTCTAAATCTGATTTTAGATATTTTGAATAAAACGTCAAAAAATCCAGTAGTGAACATGGCCATTTTTTATGCTCAGTGCGGCTATCTTTTAGGACCATTTTTTTCGGGGGGGGGGGGGGGGGGAACGTCCAAGGGAAAATTGTACAAAAACAAGCCATTGGAATGTGTGAGAGGCCAGCATTCTTAGTAGACTGGCCACACAGACATCCCAGCAGAGGACTGGGTCAGTCTAAGGAGCACCATTGTGACTTCACATAAAAGTTTCCAGGTACACATCTCACCGTCATCCCCTTATATTGTATGGGGAGCCCTCTACAACCCACCAAAAACCTACTATACCCAATTGTACATCACTACAATAACCTTCATGCCTGCAGGTGTCACCTCTATGTAAGTGCAGTAGGTTTATGGTGGGTTTAGAAGTTCTCACGTGGTCCACCACAAGTGTACCTGTTAGAGTGGGATATGGGCATGGGCCCTTTCTCTACAGTCCACTACACTGACCACTAGGCTACTCCAGGGACCTGCTTGCTGCTCTAATAGGATTGGTCATAACATCTGAAGCTGTCGTAGAGGCTGGTATGTACTGTTTCTTACACACTTTTTGGAGGGTGAGAGGGGGGTCAGTGAGCACTTGGGGAGTAAGGGGATTATGCCTTAATCCCTCCAGTGCTCATCTGGTTATTTAGGACATCTTTTGGTCAATTAGTCATGACTGAAACAGGTCTAGCCAAAAAATCTTAATTTTGGCCCTAGACATTTTCATTTTGTTTCATTATTGCAGAAAAACATCTGTCTTTTGATGCTGTCCATGTCCCACTGAAAACAGTCCCACAAAATGCCCCCTTGAAATTTGGACGAACTGTGGAGCAAAACATCTAAAATCGGAGTGTCAAAAATTGCAACTTTGGGGAGAAAAACCTTCTTATGCTACCTTATGACGTTTTTGGGATGGTTCCTTCTTTTGAAAATGAGCCCTACTGACTCCGTGGAATGCAAATCTCTCTCATGCATACTGATTGTGGATAACCTGAAAAACATGACTGGCTGGGTGTGCGCCGAGGACGTGGTTGAGAAACACTGTTCTAGCCTATAAGATGATTTTAAACCCAGGGGTCCTTTTACAAAAGTATGCTAGCATTTTTAACATGCGCTAAATGTTAGACACACCCATATATTCTCTAGCGTTTAGTGCACACTAAAAATAGTAGCTTATCTTTTGTAAAAGGACCCCTTAAGGTAATGAAGACAGTATGTATGAGTCATGTTTACTGTTTTACAAGTGTATTCATTCTATAGCTCCTCTCTACCTCTCCACTCTTATACTCCTCCCTGGGAGCTCCATTCATGGGGTAAATCTCTCTTATCTGTACCCTTTTCCTCCAGGGCTAACTCCAGACTCTGTTCCTTTTATCTTGCTGCATCCTATGCCTGGAATAGACTTCCTGAGTCAGTATGTCAAGCTCCATCTCTGGCCATATTCAAATCTAGGCTAAAAGCCCACTTTTTTTAGGTTGTCTAGATGGAGAATAAGTTATCAATAGTCATAAAAGAAAAAACATGGAACCAGAATAATGGTATTGGTAGCATGGAATGTTGCTACTATTTGGGTTTCTGCCAGGTACTTGTGACCTGGATTGGCCACTGTTACAAATAGGATACTGGGCTAGATGGACCATTGGTCTGACCAGTATGACTATTCTTATGTTCTTAATGGATTTTATGTTCCAATAATAGTATTTTAAAGGTACTTCTATGTGATAATGGTAGCGAGTATTTCTCACAAAGTAATGGAGTTATGTGGCCGTATATTTTTGCCCCTGTTATGAGCTTGACTTCCATATATTGAAAAGAAAATAGCCCTTTTTCGCAGCTGCAGTAAAAGTGGCCGTAGCGTGCAGGAAAGACCCGCGTAAGACCACAATAGGGCCATTTCTTACCAGAGCTTAGTAAAAGGACCCCTCAGTTTGTTAGTGCACCTTAAAAATTATAGGGGGTCTTTTACTAAGATGCGCTAAACGCTAAGATGCCTATTATATTCCTATCAATTATCTCATTATACTCAACTTCAGTATCACCTTAATAATGTCATATTCAGAATAGCATGATCTAGTTAAATTTTTTAATAGGATCATCAGACCCGCATAACTGCCTCAGTAATGGCTTAAGTGAGCCAAGCACTATTCAGAGGTGTTATCGTAATCCTCATCGATCCTTATTATTCGCTTATATTTTTCAAGATTTTTTTTCTCTTTTTTTCATAACTATTCATTAAGCTTAGTATCTATTTAAATTTAGTGCTTAGCTTTACGCTTTTAAGCTTCATCATGCATAATGGAGACCCGGATTCACTGACATAGATCCATGTTACGCAATAAGCTTGAAAAAAACAGGAGACTACCTTGAAACAGAGGAGTGATTTTAAGACACACCAATCCTAAAAATTCTGTACTAAAATGAATGATACTGAGGTGGGGGGAAAAAAATCCATGAAAACCAGAAAACATGATGAAAAAACGAAAACTAACCAAATTTGTCTTGCTTATGAATATCCCTCACAGTTTTCCCTTTTGGAGACTGATAATGCACATAAATTTATCATCAAAGAACCTACACTGAGCTTTAAGTAACATTAACAGAAAGATACATTTTTAGAGCTACAGAAAGGGAGAGGTTTCAGAAAAGGGGATACCACTATAGAACAAACTAAGAAAGCGGAAGAATGATAACACAGATGAGGGCGAAATGGTGAATAACCAATTAAAAAGGGAACAAAAATAGGAGTGGGAGAAAAGGAATTTCAAATAAAAGATTTGGCGGACTCAGTTGAAAGGGACTACAAGAAGGCTGAGAAAGATTGAGCATTCAAGTCTGACGGTTACAGAGAGAGGGTGCAAAAAATAAAAAAAAGTCAAATTTATTTCATGCCACAAGGTTTGTGCACACAGCTCTGACAGCTCCACATTTGCCATTCAAATTGAGGTGTTTAATTCCCCTTGGCACTCTGAATGCAGAGGATGCTCCTCTGTATCCTTCTAGAGTGCCAGAAGACAGCACATCACTGGAGATTAACAAGACACACACCAAAGCGGAATAAATAAATACAGCAGCTGAAGGCACCAGTTCAACATAATCAAATGAGTTATGCAGCGACGGCTTTACCTTACAATAGGAGGATTTTTCTTATCCCAGAATTTGGCTTAAGGGAAGCAAACTAGATGAAAAAATATATATATTTACTTTGAGATTTTTCTTAAGTTAAACAAATTATTCCATCTTAGTACATTGACAAAATATAGTTTTAAGGTAGACTGAGGATAATTTTCAAAGACATTTCCACATGTAAAACATGTTTACACGCAGAAACGGCCTGTCACAAAATTCCGTGGACAACCTGTTAGCACACAAATGTACCCACTGTTTCTGAAGATGTTCCCGAGAATGGGCTTCAGGAGGTGTTTGCACTTATGCACATATATTTGTAAATGCAAGCATAAATGCATGTCTTAACTCAGAAAATTTGTGCTCACCAAATAGCAGATGAATATAGAAACAAACAGGGCCTGATATTACAAAAGATTTAATCAGGCAGGAGAAGCTCCTGCCCAGTTAAATCATACCCAGTGCCTCAGTAGGGGGATATTCAGCAGTACCTAGCCAGACTGTGCCACTGAATATCCCCTCTGACCACCGGAGCACTGTCCGAGGGTGGATTCAAGGCGGTCCTGGAAGTTATGTGGGCACTGGCAATATTCAGTGCCAGTAGCAGCATAGCTAACCAGGGAAATAAGACTGCTTAAATCAAGGAGATTTTATGACAGGAGACAGCATGATGTCAAAAAGTTGAATTCGTCTCCCCCACACAGCTGCCATGCAGTGGCGTAGGAAGGGGGGCGGTGGGGCGGTCCGCCCCGGGTGCACACCGCTGGGGAGGGGGGGTGTCGGCTCTGCTGGTTCCCTGCTCTCTCTGCCCCGGAACAGGTTACTTCCTGTTCCGGGGCAGAGAGAGCAGGGAACCAGCGGAGCCGACGCAGCTCCCAGCGACGTGCACTCGGGACAGAGCGGCCCTCCCACCCATCCCCTTTCCTATGTCAGTGGTAAGAATGCGCTCCGGGGGGGGGGGGGGTGCGTGCCGAGGGGGGGTGCGCCGTGCTGCACCTGGGGGGGGTGCGCAGCGGCGACCCGCCCCGGGTGTCAGCTGCCCTCGCTACGGCACTGCTGCCATGTTTTGTGACCCCAAATATTTGCAGATGCTATGTGAGGTTTATGACTTCCTATATATGTGTGTGTGTGTTTTATTTGACAGCTTTTTTATTTATTTGAAAACCTCCCATATGTAGCCCGAGGTGTTTTTACCTTTGGGAGAGAGGGGTCCTGGGGCATGAGCTGCGGGCACTCAGGAGCAGCAGCTTTGTTTTTGAAGCTGCAGGAGGCTCGATTTTTGTAGGGGGTGCTTTAAGAAAGGCCCCGTCTCTGCCTGAGCCTTGTGGCCAAGTTGTGAGGTCTCCCATGGCTCCAAAAACAAGTCTGCCATTCTGGAGTGCCCGCACCTGCGGCAGGACTGCAACTCATGTCCCAGGACCTCCCTCCCCCTGAGGTTAAAAAAAAAACCTCAGGTACATATGAGAAGCTTTCATATAAATAAAAAAAGCTGTCAAAACACACACACACACACATAGGCAGTCATAAACCTCACAAGTTTGCTATTGTCTTCAATAGCATCTTTGAATGTTTGGGGTCCCACAGTATGGCAGCAAGCTCCGCCCACTGGCTTCAGCCCACAGATTGGGCCAGATAGGCTCATGCCGTTTCCTGTTATATAACCTCCTGGGCTTAAATAATAGTCCTAACTCTACTCATTTAGCTATGTGGATATTCAAAGCCGGTGCTCAGTCATAGCCTGCCACTGAATATATCGATCTAATTTAGCTGGCTGCGTTTCAGGAACCGCCTGCATCAGAGGTGTGCAGCAGGAGATTCCACTTGTTTTCTAGATGCTGTTCCTAATTTTTAGATTTCTGAGCTTAGGAGGAATGGTTACCGAATGTTGACGGGACTTGCACATCATGCCATTGTTCACTTTCCACAAAGGTATTTTGTGATACTCCTGTGCAGGCAGTTGCTGAAACGTGGCCATGTCAGGTTTTATGACCTGCGGTATAAATTGTCCTTAATGGGCCCTCACACGTCTCTTTCCCACATACTAAGGCCATTTGTACCGTGGCCGTAAAAATCTTCTTTTCTAATTTTTGCATTATTGGCCATGCACTAATTACCACAACCCATTTTGTAGACGGTAAGGGCTCACATGGTATCTGTGCACTAACCAGTCAGTGCACGGCAATGTAGATGTGCTAACTGGTTAGCACAGAAACACCCACTCTCTGCCCATGACACACCCCCTCAAAAAATAGAAAAATTATTTAGCATGTGGTTAGCATGCGCAGATTTCCAAGTTACCACAGGGTGCCTGAGCGCGTCCCATGGCACTCAATTTTTTGCTTCATTAGGTGCACATTACCGCCTAATGCAGCTTAATAAAAGGACCCCACTGTTAGTTACCCAACAGGTAGAAAAGGCGATGCTAAAGCCAGAAGGATGCTCGGGTGCACAAGGAGAGGGATGGCCAGCAGGACAAAAGAGGTGATAGTGCCCTTGTACAAGTCTCTGGTGAGGCCCCATTTAGAATACTGTGTGTAATTCTGAAGACCGTGCTTACGGAAAGATATAAACAGGATGGAGTTGGTCCAAAGGGTGGCTGCAAAATTGGTCAGTGGTCTCGGTCATAAAACATATAGGGACAGGCTCATGAACCTCAACATGTATATGCTGGAAGAGAGGCGGGAGAGAGTGGATATGATAGAGAAGTTTAAATACTTCAGTGGTGTTAATGTACAGGAGGTGAGCCTTTTTCAAATGAAGGAAACCTCTGGAATGAGAGGGCATAAGATGAAGTTAAGAGGATATAGGCTTAGGACAAATCTGAGGAAATACCCTTTCACAGAATGGCCTCCCAGTGGAGATCGTGGAGACAAAGACTGTGTCAGAGTTTAAGAAGGCGTGGGACAGATATGTGGGATCTCTTAGGAAAAGGAGTTAGTGGTTACTGAGGATGGGCAGACTTGATGGGCCATACGGCCCTTATCTGTCATCATGTTTCTCTGTTTCATACTGTTTGTGGTTATCTGCCTCAGCACTGGCTAGGTCCTCCTTGACTTGGTCCTTCTTGTTTTGTCATGTCGACAGACACTAATAAATGCTAAAATCTTTTAATTCTCATTTCTCCACCCTGGAAAACACATGTTGCAAAACCAATTCAAAATGCCTATTTGTGAGAATGAAAATGTATGAACTCTTGGTGGAACTGGCCCGTTGATGTAATAAGCCAGCCTTATTTCTAATGTTTGTGTGGGCTGGAAGTTTTTTTTTTTTAATAAAACCCCTGAAGGAGATTTGTGCTGAGCCAAAATGTAAATCAGAATTATGCACACCAGGAATTCTTGGGTGTTGAACCTCACGGCTGAATTTGAAAAAACGTTCCGCACAATTCTTGCCTAAACGTTCTTGTGCAATAGAAGTGTTTCATGCTGTTGGTTTTAGCTGATTGATTAGCCTAGTAACTAGTATACTCCCTTTCTGAGCTATTTTCATTTTGGAGTGTGCTTGCATTTTTTTTTAAAGGCAAGTTTACAGGTGTTGCCATTGAATAATGGCTGAGTCTCCTTCTCCCTCAGGGACTGTAAATGTTGTTTTAATAGCATTTCCCAGCTCTGGCTGACGGTATTAAACCCAGATTGAAACCATAACTTTAACTTTCCTTCCTCCATTGTTCCACAACATGTGCACTTTTATCCTTATTTAAAGGAGTCAATAATAAGACAAATCTTCTTATTTTGCCTTTCGAAAACTTATCAAGTCATTACTGTTTCAACAATCTTATAACTGGTGGTTGTTAGTTCTTAAGACGGACTGTGGTTATACAGGAGTTGTGAGTTTGTATATTGAGAATTATTTAGAAAATGTAAACCACTTTGACACCGATGCAAATTGTGGTATGTTAAGCTAATAAATGTAATCCAATCTAATTGTTTGCATTTCATATTCAATCAAATTTGTTAAGAGCTGGATACTTAGAGCAGACCCTAAGGAAATGCAATCAACCAGTAAGTATCCTGAAACATTTTTTTTTTTTGGAGTGTGACAGAGTCACCAACACACAATCAGAGCAAATATAAAGGTAGATTATCATTTTCAGTATTGAATGAGGAGGTTCTCAAATGTTCTTATATTCTAGGCACTTTTTAAAAAAATATATTTAATGAAAGATTTATTACAAATACAAACATAAAGCTGTAAATTAGGAATAGAACAATTACCAATATCAGAAATAACATAAAAAGGGGAGGAGAGGAAACCATAGTCCTGCCCAGTGCATTTTTTCTAGCGAAAAAGATGCCGGTACTCAAATGTCAGGCCACCCTTCGGGGTGGGGTGATCACTGAGGGACCCACTCCACAATAGGCAGGCCCCCTGCAACCAGTCATAGAATTTATGACGGCAGAATCGGTGTGTAGAGCCTGAGCTCTTTCATTAAAACTTGGGGACCATGGGTCAATTTTAGCAGACAATGGAAAAGATGCAGGTACTCAGTATCCCCAAGTACCCCCTCAAAAAAAGCCCTGGTCCTGCCTGAGCCTTGGGAGCAGTGAGGAGTGTGGAACTTGTGGACCTCCATTGGCCGAAATCAATCTGGTGACATTAGTATCTGCCTGGTAAAAGCTGTGCTGTGCTGTGCTGTGGAAAGTTGGAGGAGAGGAAGTCATGATCCTGCCTGAGCCCTGGGAGCCGTGAGGAATGTGGTACCTGCAGGCCTCCTTTGGTGGAAGTCGCTCCTGTGACATCAGCATCTGCACCCAATAAATGTTGGGCCTTGCCACAGAACATAGCCTACAGATGAATGTCTGTTGGTACATGTCCAAAAGGACACAGACTGTCCCCTTTGGAGCCAACTAGAAAGCTGACCAGGGAGCCAACTGGGAAGTCTTTTTTTTTTTTTTTAATTGAAATGTCAAATATGTACAAATTCAAGACAAACCTGAAACAGAAAAATAAGTAGTATCCAGAAAATCAGACCAAAGAAATTAGATAGTAAAGAAAAATAAAACATTACTACTTATTATACCAGTCCTCAGTAAAGATGGGGAGTTAAGAGATCCAACGATACATGAAATTATAATCTCTAGTGAACAGATAATCATAATATAAACAGAGGAGGGTGGCAAATTCTATGTTCTCGGCTTATCAAGCAGCACTGATTCCATAGCCTGACCCTGATCCACCATTTTATTACTCAGGAACATCACAAGTTGTGAAGGGTCAAAAAACATGATTCTTTTTTGAAATTTTATCATGTATTTTCAAGGAAATTTTAACAGGAATAAAGCACCTAGTGCCAAAACTCTAGGTCTCATAAGAAGAAATTGCTTACGACATTTCTAAGTATCTTTTGCCATGTCTGGAAACACTCATATTTGCAAAGAACAGCATAATTTGTCTCTGTGTTTAAATATAGCTTTAAAAGCCAATCTTGATCATAATCTAAAATCATTATAACCAGTAACGTAGATGGGATTGCCACTTCTTCCTTAGAGGACTGCAGAAAAGCAGTTAAATTTAAGCTATCCTCAGAAATTGGGGACCAGTTTTTCTCTTATATGAAGGTAAATAAAAACTCTAGATACAGGTAGGAACATGCAGGACTTCAGCAACATAACGTTTAAAGTAGCCTGTGCTGGAATACAGGAAAAGTTAATCAAACAGAGGTTTCTCCTTCTAACTTGATTTTCAAAATTTTCACATTTTAATTCTAGGTTAGTTTGACCATTAACCAAGGCTAAAGATACAGTGTTTATTCACTGCAAAGTAGTAGGTAATAGGGCTCATTTTTTTAAAGAGAAAAACATTTAAAAAGTGCAAAACCCATTATTTATTTATTTATTATTTATTCGATTTTCACATTACAAGTAAACAAACTTGTATTAGGAAAAATTGGATAAAGAAAGAAACACCATTACAAGAAAAAAAAAACTATTACATTCATAAATTTCTTCACTCCAATATAAGTCCACCTTGGGGAGTTCAAAATCTACAAACTTGTTGAAGAAATAGCAAGAAATTTAAATCCGGTCGCAACATTACATTATCAAACACTATCACTAATTGGAACTACTGTTCCAGCAGTCTTTCTAGATGTTATAAACAGTTCCAGTTGGGGTGGATCAAAAAAGATACATTTTTTGGACTGGTAGGTGACTAAACATTTGCAGTGAAATTTTAGGAAAAAGTAGCTCCCAAGTTGATCACTTCTTGCTTCTTCTGAAGAAACTTTCTCCAGCACAGCTGTGTTTCCCTTGATACATCTGGAAAATTTTTAATTTTTAAACCCTTGAAAATTTTATCACGATTTTTATAAAATAATCTCAATAGCCAAGGTTTATCTGGTGATAAAGCCACTGTGGCCACCAAAGTGGCTGGCACAATTTGATCTGTATCCGAGATTTCTAATAAGGCCGAAACATCCAAGGGTTGATTTTCTAAATGTTGTTGCTGTTGGAAATTCCCAGAAGGAAGATAAAATACTTGTGTGAAAGGAGGTAGGTTTTCTTCATTGATTTGAAGAATCTCTTTAAGATATAGTTTTAGCAGTGGCGTACCAAGGGGTGGGGGCGGTCCGCCCTGGGTGCACGCCGCTGGGAGGGGTGCCGTGGCGCGCGCCTGTTGCCCTGTCTCCGAGTTCGCATGTGTTCACTGCTCCCTCTGCCCCGGAACAGGTTACTTCCTGTTCCGGGGCAGAGGGAGCAGTGAACACATGCAAACTCGGAGGCGACAGGCGCGCGCCGCGGCATCCCCCCCCCAGCGGCGTGCACCCAGGGGGGTGTCATTTCACCAGGGGGGGTCGCATCGGCGATCCGCCCCGGGTGTCAGCCAGCGTCGGAACGCCACTGAGTTTTAGCATCTCTTTAGGAGCCATATTAATCCCATAGGGAAAATTTACAAACCGTAAATTATTATTTCTTGCAAAATTTTCCATATTCTCCGCTTTTCTTCTTAGATTAACTAAGTCTTTTAACATAACATTTTGGACTTCTTGTACTTGTTGTATTTCTTTGGCCTGTTTGTCAACCTGTGTGTTTAGCTGTTTAACTTTATCTTCCACACAATCTACATCTTGTTTAAGTTTTTGTATCTGTGGTAATAGAGCTTTGCTCAAGTCTGCAATTAAATTCCAAAGACAATCAAGTGTCACTTCGGGGGGTTTAGTCTGAAATACTGCAAGTGAAAAGACTCCTACCTCCGTTTGCTGTGCGAAAAGTCCAACCCCACTGGAAACAATCTCTTCCTTCATCGATGTCTCAACCGGCAAGTTCGACACCGCTCCTTCACGTTCTCCATTTGCCCTCAGTCTCTCTTCCTCTAATTCCCTTTCCGGGGTTAGATTCGGTGACGCTGATGTTGAAGGGGCGAGTCCACGCGGCACTGGAGGGGGAGGAGGCGTTCGCGCGTCGGGGCTCAATGATACTTCCAGCTCTAAGGATCCCGGCACGCATTCAACTACAGCAGGAGACACAAGCAAGCCGCTCCCCGGCGTACTTGCTTCCTGAGCCCACTACAGAAAAGAGTCTATGGGGCCACCGAGTCAGGGTTCCCAGTCGCTGGGCAACAGCTTTCCCCCTTCTCTTCGGCATTTCTGAGGTATAGTTATGGTGGGAAAACCACCAAAATCAAAGTAGGAAATTTTTTCAGCAGGAGCTCCAAAAATACATCTGTCCTACTCGGCGGCCATTTTTAACTCCAAAACCCATTATTTAAACGTATTGATGTGCAGTTCATCAGAAATATGTCCAGGGCTACAGTCTAAGCATTTTGGTCCAGACCTGTTTTTAGAATGAATAAGGCACAAAAATTGTCCTAAATAACCAGGTGACCACTGGAGGAATGATGGCATGACCCTTCTTTACTCCCCCAGTGGTAACTGACCCCCTCCCACCCCCACAAAGATGTGAAAGAAACAGTACTTACTAGCCTCTATGACATCCTCAGATATTATAGCCAGTCCTATTAGAGCAGCCCAGTGGTCAGTGCAGTGCACTGTAGAGAAAGGGACCCAAGCCCATATTCCACTCTACCTGTTACACTTGTTGGTGGAAAGTGTGCGCCCTCCAAATCTCACCCAGTCATGTGTGGGCAGCTCGTCGCGCAGCGGTCCCACACTTGCTGCACAGGGGACAAAACGCTGGTCAGCAGCAGCTGATCCCCCCCCATTGTCCCCTTCCTCTCAGTTAAGGTAACTGCAAATGCAGAGAGGAAATTTCAAGTAAACAAAGACAGAACTTCAGAGGACAACTGGGCCGTTGAGCATACGAGCTTCAGGTCACCATCTTTCCACTCTCCCTAGTTTGGGACACTCTTTGTCTGGTTTCTCCTCAGAGGCCTGTCTGATATGGGTAACCCTTCAGCATAGCCCTCTGAGTCACTGAAACACAGAAGCCCCTCCACCACTACAAGGTGGTGTCCCTTCGGAGGGGAATAATAACATCTTTAACACTGGGTTAGAAGCAAGTCTGTGGAGTTGGTACACCAAACCTTTGACTCCTACTGATATTAGGCTTTAAATTTTTTGTTCTGGATTTAAAGTACTGGTAAATATAACTTATTAGAAGCTGGAGTAGGAGTTGGTACATTTTTACCGCGTCCAACTCTGACTCCACCCAAAATTGCTTCCAACAGAGTTGTAATGGTGGTGACCTTTCACAGCGTTCTAGATCGATAGAGTATTATCTGCCTTTTTTAAAGGTGTGTATGACACCTTGCATGGTCAAAAGGCATATATACCCAGATTTATCACCTAAGATTCAAGCCCTCCAAAGAGAATTTTTACATTGCTGGCCATAAGCGTTTGCTTTAGGTATGTCTTTTTTTCATTTTCCCGTTAGTTTAAACATTGTGAGAGAGTATGTTTTCTTTGATCCTGCCCAATTAAAGGAGATGATAATTAGGAGGCTAGGGTAGTTAGTGCTTCCCCCTCATGAAGTATGTAATTGATTTCCTGCTGATTGAGAATAGGCAGTTATATTTAATTTATGATTAGATTGTGGATAATTATCTTTATTTTACTCAGTTGATTTGCTTTTCTTTTCCTCTATATTTCTCTCTGTCTAGTTGTTTGATGCTGAGTGAAAACCTAGTAGATATTACTTTGTTATACTTCATAATTAAAACTTGCTATTCCACCCAAACTAACTCGCAGAACTGGGAAAAGGAAAGGGAAATGGGACTTGATATACTGCCTTTCTGAGGTTTTTGCAGCTACATTCAAAGCGGTTTATATATATTCATGTACTTACTTTGTACCGAGGCAATGGAGGGTTAAGTGACTTGCCCAGAGTCACAAGGAGCTGCAGTGGGAATTGAACTCAGTTCCCCAGGATCAAGGTCCACTGCACTAACCACTAGGCTACGCCTCCACTCATTCCACCAATAAGAGCCAACCTCATCAGTGATGTCACTATGGCTTGATTGCCCAATACTTGGCTCACTTCTGATATTGTGATGTCATAAGGGAAAGGGGGAAAGGGAAATGGGACTTGATATACCACCTTTCCAAGGGTTTTGCAACTCTATTCAAAGCGGTTTACATATATTCAGGTACTTATTTTGTACCAGGGGCAATGGAGGGTTAGGTGACTTGCCCAGAGTCACAAGGAGCTGCAGTGGGAATTGAATTCAGTTCCCCAGGATGAAAGTCCACTGCACTAACCACTAGGCTACTCCGCCAGGAAAGGAACTACAATGTTGGATAAGAAAGACCCATTCCACATACACCAAGACTAACTAAACTCAATTTCAGCAACATCTAAGGAAAGCAGGAGGTGGAAAGAAAACAGAAGGGACCAGAAAGGGAAGAGAGGGGAAGGGGAGGATCAGGAGCAGAAAACATAAAAAACATACAGTGAGCTTGATGCTGCTACTCCTGCTAGGTAGTTAAGTACTACCAAATGCTTGTTGAAATAGCTAAGTTTTTATTGCTGATTTGAATTTTTTAAATGACAGTTCGGCACAAATAGGGAAGGAAGAAGCAAAAAGAAAGCATGATGTCTAGTAAATTCCAACTGGGCCAATTTGGGGTTTTGCAAAACTAAACGATGGTCATTGATTGACTGGAGAAGCCAACTAGGAGAATAAGGGATAGTCAAGGTTGCTACATAGTTAGGGAGGCCAGATCTGTGAGCCTTGAATGCGAGTATAAGTAATTTGCATATTATTCGTTGCTCAACAGCAGCCAATGCAGTTTTTTTAAACAACGGGGGCACATGATCAAGTTTTCGTGCATGGCAGATTAATTTGAAGCTTTTTCAGATTTGTATGCAAGCATCCCAGGTAAATAATATTACAGTAGTCAAGCCTGGAGACTAGTAAAGAGAGAATAGAAGAGCGGAATGTGTCCAGGTCAAAAGAAAAAAACCAGAATAACTTTGATGGTGCTTGTTCGCCTGTTTCCTGTTTCATAAGACTTTGGGGCCTACCGCCAGGGTAACACACAATGAATCGGCCCTACAGCCGCGCTCTTTCTGGCACTAGAAAAAATATTTTTTCTTTTCTAGCGCTGGTAGGCGGGGAATGGTTGTGCCTGGGGGTAATTGGGCAACACCATGCACTGCCCGATTACTGCCGGGTTACCGATGAGCTTCAGCAGTAAATGGCCACGTACCAATTTTTTAGGTACTGCACAGCCATTTACTGCCTCTGGGGAAAAACATCCCTTTTACCTGCAGCGGTAAAAGATGGCCTTTGTATGCGGCAATCCCATACGCCAATGCCGCCACGGGCCTCCTTTTACCACCACTTGGTAAAAGGCCCCTTTATATGTATTCATTTATTTTATTTTATTTAACACATTTATACCCCACATTTTCCCACGTTGCAGGCTCAATGTGGCTTACACAATAACATGGGTAGGCTACAGTTCAGAATAATATCATTAAACAATGTCATAGTAAAAAATAATCGTAAACGTATCGTCTAAGACAACAAAGATAATAAAAGATAATGGAAAAACATTAGGGTCCATAAATTTTGCTGAACAGAAAAGAAAGAAACTAAGTAACGTCTGGATGGTATGCCTTCTTGAACAGAGTGGTCTTGATTAATTTCCTGAAGTTTAGATGATTCTGAGTTGATTTTAAGAGTTTAGGCAATGCATTCCATATCTGAGTTCCTATGAAGGAGAAGCTTGATGCGTAGGTAGATTTATATACTACTACTTATCACTACTTATCATTTCTAAAGCGCTACTAGACGTACGCAGCGCTGTACACTTGAACATGAAGAGACAGTCCCTGCTCGACAGAGTTTACAATCTAATTAGGACAGACAAACAGGACAAACAAGAGATAAGGGAATATTAAAGTGAGGATGATAAAATAAGGGTTCTAAACAAGTGAATAAGGGTTAGGAGTTAAAAGCAGATACTGGGTCTGTGCCTAGTGGCATTAGTTGTATGTGATTTGATTTTGGAAATTTAATAAATACAAAGTGAAAAATAAAAGAAACAACACATAAAGGAAAAAAATAAGGAAAATAATTTTCACTGGTTAGTTCCCATTATATAGGAAGGATCCATAGGAAAAACAAGGAACATATAGTACCTAGCAATCAAATCTATTCTATTATGTGATTTCTATTCCGCTTTTAACTTGTGATTCAAAGTCGATCACAGAGCAAAGAGATAGCCCAACCGGATAGAATTGCATTCCCTCGTGATCCTGGGCAAGTCACATAACCCTCCGTTGCCCCAGGTACAACATTAGTACAATGTACTACTTAGATTGTGAGCCCACTGGGCACAGACCCAGTATCTGTAAAATGAAACTGTAAACTGTTTATGTCTAAGCGGTATATTAATACTTAAAATGAATGAATAATCTTAATAAAAAATATCCAAGTCTTTTTTTTATATATAAAACATAACATTAAGAAACAAATAAGTCTTTAAGACCTTTTAAAAAGAACTGTAAGGAGTAGTTAAGTGAACTGTTGTAGGAAGACTATTCCTACTACTACTCATCATTTCTATAGTGCTACTAGACGTACGCAGCGCTGTACACTTGAACATGAAGAGACAGTCCCTGTTCGACGGAGCTTACAATCTAATTAGGACAAACAGGACATTTTGTGTGCCTTGGAAGGCAAAAGAATGTTCCCAAACAGATTTTAATCACGTGGTTTTTTTTTTTTTTTTTTACAGAAGGGACATCGAGAGACAGATTTTTAAAACTCCTTAGATGTCCTCTATGACTTGGGCATAAATTACAAACAAGGCACTGTCGAATAACTTATTTCATTCTAATGACAGCCTATATCCCACCCCAACTCAGGGCACGGCAACTGGTTGATGAGACTGCAGAAATGCTTTTAACTGCTTGGGATAAAAAACAAAAAGATTTGTCTATTATTTTCAAACTGAATCAAATATTTAAAAGGAAAAAGCAACAGGAAAGAAGCACCTAGTGCAGCAATCACTTGGCACGTTGACAAAAACTGCTTCCATTTACTGTGTGTAGTAATACAAACACCAAGAAACATTCTAGGCACCTTTTGTGATCAATGCCAAAATTCTAATTTAATTTATTAAGACTTGATCACTTTTCCCACAAAAAGATAACAAGGTGATGTACAAGTTCAGTAAAAGAAGAAAACACAAAAGAACGCCACATTTATAAGTAAAAGAAAGAAATCAAGAAATGGAGAACATAGAAGCATAGTTAGGAAGAAGAGGCTATTTAGCTAATGGATCTCCAAAAAGCTGTCTGGTTCCAGCCGAACAGAGAAGGCTTTTTCCAAGAGATGTGTCTTCAGTAGTACTTTAAACTTGGGGTAGGAACACTCTAAGCAGGTAGTGAAAGGGAGGGAATTCCAGAATGACGGAGCAAGTGGGTTTCTTTCAGAGAGAAAATTCACAAGGGATTATCATTGAGGGAGTGGAGGATTCTGGTAGGGATTGTAGAATATTGTCAGCACTGGTCTTCTGAGAAAAACAGGTCAAGAGGGTTTTAGCTGCCAGCTAGGCCTCTAGAAGCAAAACTGTGTCTCACCCCAAGATTTCACAGTCTTACAGCAACAGGATTGTGACAGCCTGAAAGGATGAGTGAAACTTGGCAAGTTTGCAAAAAGAGCTCAGCTGAGGTAAAAATGGCAGCTGGACAGAGGCATAACGAGAAGCAGCGGTCAGGGATATTTTGCAAGAGATAGATGAGTAGATGGCCAGGTGCAGGAAAAACAGAACTTTGAAAGGGGGGGGGGGGGGGGCAGAATTAACATGGTGGTCGAAACTAAAATGTGAAAAGTCATTGCGGTCGAAACTGTAACAGATATTTGCTAATTGTGCCTAATAGATGTTAATGTAAGAGATAGGGCATGAAAAGGGTACAAAAGCTGTCAGCTGGAAAAGTCTATGGAGAGCTCAGCAAGTGTGAAACCTGTTTGAATCACTGTCTGACCCTGTGAGAAAACATGCTTTGAATGACATTACAAATGATGTTATAGATACTGCTTGGTGAGTATAGATTTGCTTCAGTAAACTTAACAGCTGATTTCTCATATTCACTGTTCTCCTCTGATTATTGTCTCCTAACTTATTCAGAGTAAATGTACTGCTCTGGGCATGAGGGAGTCTAAATAAACGAGGGAAATATATAGAGGCATCCTTGGGTTATTTGCTCATTCCTAGATATTTGTGGCTGGACCACTGTACTAGGAGGGGTAAATACACCCTAAAATTGACATAATGTAAGAAATAAGGAGCAAGGAAAGGTAAGAAGGGGTTCTGGAGTAGTATATTTTATGAGTGAGAACTAAGATCTTATAGTGTCAGTTTTCTCTCAATTTTCAGTTACATTGTCAAGATATATTTATTTTAAATCAGGATATGTACCAAGGAATGCAACTTATGATTAATATATCCCACTGATAATCTTCAGTTTGGTTTCTCCACGCTTTAATTTCAGTTTAAAGATATTCAGACCTTGAAGAAATCATTTTAACACACGCTCAGTTTCTGACAATGAGAATCAACAAAGCCTTCAGGACTGGAAGAGCTTACAGACCTTCCAACTGCTAAGTGTCATTGTCTGTCTAAATTATAGACTTGAAACCTTGCAATTATCATCCAGTTAATATACTCATCAATCAAAGTAAGGGCAAAGAGGTGATACAGGTGACAAGCAATCAGCTCACCTTCACTCTAAGCAATAAATGTCCTTCAAACAGATTTACTAATGATAAAAACCCATCAGTCCAGGTCTGCTAGATGTCTTCTATGTCACAGCAACCTTTCTTGTAAAGTACACTGGAGCATGTGCTGCAGAGTGTGTAATGTGTTCTCTCCATATTGGTGGATAGGAATAACATGGCCTCTGTATTCTTGAAGTGGCCCCTCGGTGTTAGATGTCCCTATATTTAGAAGGGAAACCTCAATATATGTTTATTTTTCAGAACTTGATTGCAGCAGGTAATAGAATGAGCTTTCTTTAGTGGCATCAGATCGAGATGATACTGAGCTTTTTCCTCCATAGTTTAAAAAATAGCTGTTGTGAAATGCAAAACAAAAATCTATACCCTTTGTTTTACATATCACAAGTATTTTGATAATTTTGTACTGCCTTGTTTGATAATTTCACATTTATTTATTGCATTTGTATCCCACATTTTCCCACCGTATGGCAGGTTCAATGTGGCTTACATATTGCTAAAAAAGTCAATTTGAGGGAATAATACAGTGGTGATAGGAAAGCAAGTATCTTAATTTTCCAGAGCCCTGAAATTCCATAGTACAGTAGAACTGAACCCAGCCCTCAGGACCCAGTTAGTCAATTGAGTGTTTAGGATATCCACAATGAGTATATATGAGATAGTACATATATAGTACAGTCAGCATCAAGTGTTAATCCCATAATGAGTCTATATACTAAAGTGTGGAAAGATTTTGCAATTAACTTGGCCAAATATATGGCATGGTAACTTCAAAACCTTTGCATTAACTGTTGAGGGTCATTCCCGGTATTTTGCCATTCAGTTAATGCAGCAAATACAACAGATTGGCAGATAACATGATACAATTACTTACAACTCTTGAGATGATGTTCAATCATTCCACATTATTTATTTATTTATTAGGATTTATTTAATGCTTTTTTGATTAAATTCACCCGTCAGTGTATGGTAAGAATAACATGGACATAGGCAATAAACAATGACAGCAATAAAAAAAACATTCAAATAATTAATTATACATATCATGCTCTTTCCAATGTTATCACAACACACATTAGCATCTTAATAGCACAGGTAAGTGGAGATAAAATATTTAGACAGATGAGCTAGAGTAACAGGAGTTTAGATAGAAGATAGACATGGTTAACAAGTTAAAATTGCACAGGTTTAGCTGCATTAGACTTGTGTGTTTAACTATCTAGTTAGTTGCTCCTTCCATCAAAAGCTTGAGAGAAACACCAGGCTTTCACCAGCTTCCTGAAGTAGAGATGATCTTGTGTTTGGCGAAGCGTATTTGGGAGTGCATTCCATAGTGTGGGGGCTATTCCAGAGAAAGCTTGTTGGCAAGTGTCACATCATGTGATTCATTTGAAGAGGGCATGGTTAAAGGTACTCCTTATAAGGATCTTAGCGACTTTGGAGTTGAATAAAGGGAGATTCTGTTCTTTAAGTACTCTGGCCCATTAAATTTAGCCTTTACTTGCTGGTAGCCAGTAGAGTTCTTGCAGAAATGGTATGATATGATCATGCTGCTTACAACCTTCTGTCAGTCACCCTGTGGCAATGTGAATCAATTAGAGCTGGTGCAAGCCCTTTGTAATCACTCCAATGTAGAATGCATTACAGTAATCCAGCCTTGATATTGTCGTGGCATGAATCACTATGTCAAGACTTTTCTCAGTTGTGTCAACAATTGCTTGTTAAAATGCCAATTAGTGGCATTAATTAGCTTGTTACTCAAATTGCGTGCACAATTTGGGTACACGCCCAAAATTGTGCATGCAATTTTTAACGCTTTTTATAGAATTAGAGGGTACATGCAAATATCTTGTGGGTATTCATTATGAACATTCTGAAAAAAAATATCTTCTGGTGTAGTCCCCTGAATAGTGGAATTGAACACCAAAAATGTAGTGGACAGTAGCCTTTTATTTTCTAATAATTTTACAAACTAAAGTACAATAAAACACTTCAAAAGAAAACAATCCATTCCATATTATTGAGAAAGAAGATCATTTGAAATGCCAACACTATTTTGATGAAGATCTGGAATTCAAAGTAGTTTTTGGCAAATGAAGTAACACATGTAAATATATTTTTGTTTGATGAAAGACAGAAAGATATGGTTATATATTCTGAGAATTTTAACGATTTCAGAATTTAGTTACATTTTCTTATTCCTTTAACTCAAATCAAAGCACCTGTAACCTTTGTTTCATTATGTCTTGACAGAACTGCAAAGTAGTCTCTTGGTTACATGATGACATTGATTTGATATGCCTTTGTGGCTGTTGAAATTGGTAGTACTTCAATCACCTTTCTTCTGCTAACAGATTGCTTGTTTAATACTGCTTCTTTATTACATAATGCAACTTTGCAGATCAAGCAGTGAGGAAAAAGACTATAAAGAAACAGCAATTAAATGCATTTATCTTGCCATCTGTCAAATATAAAGTTTTTTACAGAAAGCACAATGGAGACGTAGATGAGACAAAAATCAGTAAAAGAATTCAAGAAAGCCTGCGGATAACCGGCACAGGGGATATGTAGTTGTAAGGGAGAAGTGGTAAAGGTAGAAGTCAAGGTATATACAATGTTTTATCGCAAGAGGAAGGGAAAGTAGATAAATGACATGAGCCTTGTGGTCCTTAACTGCTGTCATGTTCTGTATTTCTACATAATTTGTTACATAATTTTCTGCTGAATACACCTGAGAGATTCCGTTTAAACTGGTGATGATATTAATTTTTGATGGTTTGAGAGATTAAAATTAGTCCAGTGATGTCTACAGCATTATTCTGGAGTGATTCCATTATATATACCTAGGAGCCAATTTACTTGGCCGCATTAGCTGTTAAAATATCAGTTATCACATGCAAATAGCACAGATGTCACATTAGAAATGAACACAGGGGTCCTTTCACACTGAAAAATGGCCTGCGGTAATATAGACGCAGGTTTTGGGCGCGCACAGAATCATTTTTCAGCGCACCTACAAAAAATGCTTTTTTTAAAAAAACTTTTGCCAAGAGTGTGACGTGCGGCAAAATGAAAATTGCTGCCCCTTCATTTTGGGGTCTGAGACCTTACCGCCAACCATTGACCTAGCGGTAAAGTCTCATGTGGTAACCGGGTGGTAATGACCTACGCGCACCAAATGCCACTTGGCTGAAAATAAAAATTATTTTCCAGACACGCATATCGGACGCGCACCAAAAATGAAATGACCGCAAGAGCCACATGGTAGCTGGGTGGTAATTCCATTTTGGCACGTGTTGAGCGAACACAGATGCTTACGTGGCTTAGTAAAAGGGCCCCACAGTGCCTTAGCAGTTTGAGTATGCTCATTTTTGCTGTAGGACCATAGTTATCAATGTGTGCTGCCATTAAGACATGTAATTTTACTGTTAACCCCACTGCATGAAATACAACCTGTGGTAAAATAATGGGGTCAATATTCAACGTGATTTTTTTTTTAATTTGTACCCCGCGCTTTCCCACTCATGGTAGTCTCAATGCAGCTTAGGTACTTGCCCAGAGTTACAAGGAGCTGCCTGTGTCTGCAGTGGGAATGGAACCCAGTTCCCCAGGACCAAAGTCTACCACTCTAACCACTAGGCCACTCCTCCACTCTAACTGGCCAGATAGCTTCTGACTGGTTAAATTTCCTCTTTGGTTCTAACCATTCATTTTCAACAGCATTTCATTGATTAGCATTGCTGAAAATAACCACTTAGTACTGAACTCAAAACTGGCTATTTGAGGAGGGGGGGTGTTCCAGGTGTGCAGTCAATACTTGGCTGGTTAAGTTCTAATATTCTGAACTTAACTGGCCAGGTTAACTGCATAAAAGTCAGTCCTATCTTTATGCGGTAACCCATAGCCAATTAAGTACTGAGTATCACACTTAACCAGCTTTGTGTTTGCCAGCTCCCCAAACCTGGAAATTCAATGCCGGTGCTCGGACATCACCCAGCATTAAATGTCTGTGTTTAGCGCTGGCAGTGGTCAGCAAAACACTGATCATCACTGGCTGAATATCCTGTTCCGGGGTAGAGGGTGCTGTAGCGAACGAGCAAAGAAGTTTAGCGAACTCGGAGCAGGCGCGCGCCGTGGCACCCCCCCCCCCCAGCGGCGTGCACCCGGGGGGAGGTATCATTTCACCGGAGGGGGGGGGGGAAGGTGTACTTTAGTGGGGGGGCACTGCACCCGGGGGGGGGGGCGCATCGGCGCTCCGCCCCAGGTGCCATCCAAGCAAAGAACGCCACTGCAAAAACAACAGCTTTGTAGAAAAAGGCTGCCTATTTCATCTACAGTGTCTTGTATACCTCTTGTTTTGTTTTTGCTCGGGTACCATTCTGCTTCCTGGTATTAGGGGGAGGGGGGGGGAAAGGGGATGGGACTTGATATACCACCTTTCTGTGGTTACAATCAAAGTGGTTTACATATTATATTCATGTACTTAATTTATACCTGAGGCAATGGAGGTTTAAGTCACTTGCCCAGAGTCACAAGGAGTTGCCTTCGGAATCAAACCCAGGCTATGAAGGGTCAGAAGAGAGCTGGTATACACAAGGATGAGCAGCTAATCTGAAACTGGAGGAGTGGCCTAGTGGTTAAGGTGGTGGACTTTGGTCCTGGGGAACTGAGGAACTGAGTTCGATTCCCGGCACAGGTAGCTCCTTGTGACACTGGGCAAGTCACTTAACCCTCCGTTGCCCCATGTAAGCCGCATTGAGCCTGCCATGAGTGGGAAAGCGCAGGGTACAAATGTAACAAAAATAAAATAGATACTATTGGAGACTCTACATGGAATGTTGCTATTCCACTAGCAACATTCCATGTAGGAGGCTGCGCAGGCTTCTGTTTCTGTGAGTCTGACGTGACATCAGACTCACAGAAGCAGAAGCCTGCGCGGCCACATTGGTGGAATAGCAACATTCCATGTAGAATCTCAAATAGTAGCAACAGTGGAGGAGTGGCCTAGTGGTTAGGGTGGTGGACTTTGGTCCTGAGAAACTGAGTTCAATTCCCAGTGCAGGCAGCTCCTTGTGACTCTGGGCAAGTCACTTAACCCTCCATTGCCTGCCGCATCGAGCCTGTAATGAGTGGGAAAGCGCAGGGTACAAATGTAGCAAAAAAAAAAACTGGCTGCCTGCAGCTGGTCGTTTGCCTCTTCTCCTTAAGTAGGAACTTTGCTTCAGTCTCCCCTGCCTGGTTTAATGAGAACTGACTTCCTGGCCTTTATTGAATGGATGTGTGCAGCTCCTCTGTCTCCTGACTTTGGGTATGTTCTGTTTTTATTTGATCTGTTGGGGCCAGATCAGAGAGCTGAGGGTTTATTTGCCCTCCTCTTGGGCTGGTTCAGTGCTGGGTCTTTATCTGTGCCATGATTCTTTGTCCCTGTCTCAGATTCCAGATGGTCTTGTCAGTGGCATTCCTGGGGGGGCTGGCACCCGGGGCGGATCGCCGGTGCAGCGCCCCCCCCCCCCCCCGATGCAGCGCGGACCCCCCCACGAAGGACCCCCCCCTGCCGGGTGCACGCCGCTGGGGGGGTGCCGCACGCGCCTGTCCTCCGTTGTTCCATGCTTCTTCTCTGCCCCAGAACAGGAAGTAACCTGTTCTGGGGCAGAGAAGAAGCATGGAACAATGGAGGACAGGCGCGCGCGGCACCCCCCCAGCAGCATGCACCCGGGGCGGACCACACCCACCGCCCCCCCTAGGAACGTCACTGGGTCTTGTTCCCTTGTACATCCTTCACATTCTAGTGTCTAAAAATAAGATTTAAAATGCAGTGTATTAAAAGATGCAGATAAAGGTTAGCTGACCTTGTTCTCTTGTATTCCTGGATGACTTGTCCTCTGGATTCATTCTTCATACCTATCTGACCTGGGTATGAATGAACAAATAAATGCATTTATTTATGTCTTTCATTTGATATACCGCCATTTTAATACAGACCAGTCAGAGCAGTCCAGCTTCACATAAGAGTACCTTACAATATAAAACGGCAATACAATTCCACAATTCGCCACCATTATTAATCAGGTACCCTTCATGTTGCTATGTCCCCTGTGCCACTCTAATCATTTGTGACCCTGCTTAGGCCAGCATAACAAAATACGTTTTAATCTCTTTTAAATATGATCCAATCGCACCTCAGTTTGCAGGTACTGCAGAGGAGGATTCCACAATGTGGGTGCCCAAACAGAAAAAGCTGAAACTGTAGTAGAGTTTGATGGAACGACTAATCGATTGTGGTATTGTTAGTGTTTCTATACTACCTTTGTTTAAGAGGACATGTCCTCCTTTTGGGCTTCTTTAGATATGTCCTCCCGGTTTTTTTTTAATTTTTATGAAAATATCCTCTTTGTGCCTTTGATCAACACATGTACCCACATAAGGAAAGAAACCATCTCCGGCTTATTAGTCAGTCTGGACACATGGATATACTAAAGAGAAATGCATTTCCCTGCTGTTAGATTCTGTCAAAGGAATTTTGTTTCTGCAACACAACTTTAGGCATATATCGTGCAAAGACTTTCATATTGTAGATGATTTTGGGGTCCCCGGCCCAGCAGGGGTTGTCCCTACTCTCACCCACACTCACTGTGGTGGAGGCAGTGGCGTACTCAGGCCGGGCCCCAATTTGACGACCCCTCCCTGACTGACTGTACATTTGTCCTTTAGATTGTAAGCTCTCTGAGCAGGGACTGTCCTTCTATGTCAAATTGTACAGCGCTGCGTAACCCTAGTAGCGCTTTAGAAATGTTAAATAGTAGTAGTAGTAGTACCCAAGGTGCACAACGCTGGGGGGGGTGCAGAAAGCAGCTGCGTGGCTGTCAGCTCTGCTGGTTCCCTGCTCCATCTGCCCCAGAACAGGTTACTTCCTGTTCCGGGGCAGAGGGAGCAGGGAACCAGCGGAACCGACAGCCGCACAGCTGCACCCAGCAGGCAGGATTGCACTCGGGGGGGGGGGGGGGGGGGTGCGCAGCAGCGAACCGCCCCGGGTGGCAGCCGACCAAGGATCGTCGCTGGGTGGAGGATTACCTTCCCCCACAATCACCCCTGTGGGGGGCTTCCCAATACTTATACTATATCACAAATTGCACACCGGAGACACCAAACTGTGTTCACTCTTCTTTATTCAGCACAAGAAACAGCAAGCAAAACAGTGTAAAAGCAATAGAAGGATCCTAGATAGATAATACAAAAGAGGAAAGGTTATAAGGTTATTGTGAGGGAGAAGGAATGCACGTCTGCCCTCTCAATGCTGGCGACTGCCATATATATATATATATATATATCAAACATATAAATGGCAAGTGACCGACTCACCTGCAAATGCACAGTAGAGACTTCCCTCTCTGTCCCGCCCTCACGTCAAGACGTGATGACGTCAGAGGGCGGAACAGAGAGGGAAACGGAGTCGGATGCTGCCTGCCGCTGGAGCCTGGAAAGTTGAAACAAACCAACATCGCCTGCGCACCAACCTCCACCCCCCCATCCCCGACGTCGTCGTCGTCGCCGCTCCCGCCCCCCTCCGTATCGGGCCCCCTGCACTGACATGACAGCGCCTCTCACCTCCGTGTGGAAGCGCTGCAGGCAGCAGCAGAGCGATCTGCCATTTTTGAACCGTGTTTGTGCTTCCCTAAATACTTCTAAAGCACTCCGTTCCTGAAGAAGCCACGTTTCTAGGCGAAACGGGTTCCCGTAGAACGGACAATGAAGAGTGCCTGATTCTAAAGCTAAGTAGCGCAATACTCTATGCCTTACTGCCACATTTTGGTGATTGATTATTCTAACGTGGGAAAGAATAAGAATGCATCAGAAAATAATTTAAAAATAACAATAATAATATAGTATAAAAAAGCTATAAAATTGCAAGCTTACTACAGAATGAAATTTTTTTTTAGCCCAATGATCGAATCGTGGTGTGTGTTATAAAAGTTTTCATAACCGCACACTAAACCCTGGGTATTTTACCCACGGTTTCTGAGGGCTTTTTCTTCATTTTCTAATGAGCACGTCAATTGTTACTGGAACTTTAATTTTGTAGTGTAAACATGTGTTTTGGGCACACGCAGAATTATTTTTCAGCGCGCCTACAAAAAATGCCTTTTTTATTTGCCGGAAATGGACGCGCAGCAAAATGAAAATTGCCGCATGTCTATTTGAGGTCTGAGACCTTACTGCCAGCCATTGACCTAGCGGTAAAGAATCCGGGCGGTAATAACCTACGCGCATCAAATGCCACTTGGCGCCCATCCATTACGCGTGCCTGAAAATAAAAAATATTTATCAGACGTGCGTATCGGACATAAGCCAAAAATGAAATGACTGCAAGAGCCACGCGGTAACTCCATTTTGGCGCACGCTGGGCATGCGTAGACGCTTACGTGGCTTAGCAAAAGGCCCCTATGTAACAATGGCTGATTTACAAATAGGTGAATTGATCTGATAGAACATAAAGACTCAAAACAATTGAAGAGGTGAATTGCAAAATCTGTTAAGTACATTTTTTTTGTTCAAAAATGGGTTGATGCCGGAAACAGACTGACTTTATAGGTAGCCATAGGATGTGTGAACTTTGCACTCAAAGGCTAAGATATATGATATTCAGTTGTATTGGCTAGAATTCTTGGAAATAAAAACTTGCATTTCTCCAGAAAATAGCTTTTTGTACTTAACAGATTTTAGAACTCACCTCTTCAGTTTTGAATAACTGTCACAATATGTGGTTTAAATGACAGATGTGAATCTAACGTGATTCCTAAGAATTTTGTAAGTAGCTCTAGTGGCAAGATGTGACCTAATAACTGTGGGGCTAAAGACAGGGGAGGGAAGAACACCTGATATCTAGATGTTTCGGGATTTAGGGGCTCATTTATGAAAGTGCAGTAAAATCTGGGTTTAGTGCATTCTAACACAGGACTTTCTCATGCGCTAAGCCTAGATTTAACATGGCATTTTTGTAGGGTTTTTTCTTTTTGAGCCAGGATCCACTTTAAGGCTTGTACTACGATATTTAAGACATTGCATAATCTTGCACCAGAGTATATGATCTCATTATTACTTCTTCCATCTTACGAATCTGTTATGCAACTGAGGAACAGATTGGTCTTGCATTTGCCTTCTTTTAAAGCTGTTAAATAGAAAAGGATGTTTTAGTGTACGTATTCTTTTACAGGAGATGCTGTAAGTTTTGGAACAACCTCCTTGTAATTGACAGATCTTTTTGCTGATCTTATATTATTTATAAAGTTTCTCAAATAATGGTTGTTTGAGAAGTTTTTGTATTGAGACTTCAAATGTATGATCATTTTAATCTGCTTTTAGTTATTACTTCTGTTAATTGTGATCCTCCAGTTATTTCTTATTATTTTTAAACCGCATAGAACCCACAAAGTCGCTGCGGTATGTTTTCGTTTCTTTTCTTTTCTTTTTTTGCAGGTTGTGTGCTAACAGATGAAACCTGCAAGAAATGAATACAGGAGAATGCCTCCTATTCGGAGGTACTAAGTGCTCCTGCATTAACCCTGCGTTATCCAGTTAGCATGCACTAATCCTACCACGCAGGCTGGATAACACAGGAATACCCATTCTCTGCCCATTACGTGCCCCCTCCAAAAATATATTTTAAGCATGTAAACAGGCAAAATACTACAAAATACATTCTGCAATAGTCTGGTAGCATGCGATAACCGCAGGTTAAGAGCTTAACTCCCTTTTGTAAAAGGGCCCCTGGTTCAGTTTTAAACAATAACCGTCTAGCCAAGACTACTGCAAGACTGAGTACAAGTAACCAAAGTTCAGTGTTATGTTTAGCCTTCCTCTCTTCTTATAGCTAGTGCAATTAAATTTTCCTTTGAGCTGCACTCATTATTGCTTACCTGTAAAGGCAGTGGCGTAGGAAGGGGGGGGGGGGCGGTGGGGCGGTCTGCCCCGGGTGCATGCCGCTGGTGGGGGGTGTCCGCTCTGCTGGTTCCCTGCTCTCCCTGCCCCGGAACAGGTTACTTCCTGTTCCGGGGCAGAGAGAGCAGGGAACCAGTGGAGCCGACGCAGCTCCCAGCGACGTGCACTCGGGGTGGAGCGGTCCTCCCACCCGTCCCCTTTCCTACGTCAGTGGTAAGAATGCGCTCCAGGGGGGGGGTGTGCCATGCTACACCTCGGGTGTCAGCTGCCCTCGCTACGGCACTGTGTAAAGGGATCACTTCCCAGTAGCTACCACCATCCCAGGTAGGATCCCTTCACAACTGGTCCTTTGCTTTCTTAGGTACAAATATTTGAACACAAATATACGAAAAAGACCATAACTATCATCCTGCTTATGTGTATCATGCAGTGGCGTAGCCACAGGTGAGCCTGGGTGGGCCGGGGCCCACCCACTTAGAGCTCAGGCCCACCCAACAGTAGCACACGTTTAGTGGTAGCTGGTGGGGATCTCAAGCTCCGCCAGCTGAAGACTTCCCCCCGATGGTAACGAAAATGCTACTGTCCACGATACCGGCACCTGTGCATGCTCAGTTTTCAGTGCATGCCTGCTGCAGACTGTCAAGGTGGAAAGAAGCATTTTCCTGCCAACTGAGATATATTTTTGGTGGTGGTGGGGGGGGGGGGGGAAGAGAGAGAACACTTGGTGCCCACCCACTTCTTGCCTAGGCCCACCCAAAATCTGTTGTCTGGCTACGCCCCTGGTATCATGGGCCCATGCCCAGAACTCCCTCGCTATAGGGAACAGTGCCTGACCCATACCATGGGAACAGCACCAAAACTTAGCTTCTCAGTTCTCAACACTAATGGTATGCAAATGGTACGCGAGCTGTGAGACTGAAAGTATGGGGAAAGAACTTGTCTGGCACATGCACGGAAGAGTTTGCAGTAAGCACAGCTCTTGTGCACATGCCCAGGCAAACCAGGAAATGAAGCACACATTGGTGCTGTTCTTCTATGCCTTTAAACATCAGCTTTAAAAAAAAAAAATTTTTAATTTGAAAGGCTTATATTTAAGTGCAGAAAACAGGCGCCAATGTGTGCTTTGACTTTTGGGTTTGCTCAGATCCGCACACATTTGTTTTTCACTCCCAGCACTGCACAAGCTTCTTTCTGCTCCTGAAATAAATCAAAACTAGCAGACTTTAAGCTGAAAAAAAATTAGAAATCACTCTTCAAATACCCCAATGCCAGTTCTGAGCTGGCGCTAGGTTTCCAGTGGTAAGGGCAGGGTTTGTTTATGCGCGGTTCTCTGAGCATTGGGAGAGAATAGCAAATGACCTCATTTACATCCATTTGACTACATTTAAATATAATTTGTGCTAATCTTTGGCGTGGTCGTAGTTTCCTGTGATGCATGCAGCCCTCTAAACATTCTGCTCAGATTAGCGCCGGTTCTAGTCCAGCGCTAATCGGCTCTACTGCCAGCATTAGGTTCTGAGCCTCGACCCATCAGATTTTAACTTTACCTACTAATCGTCACCCTAGTAGAGCTGCATGTGAAAATAATAAGCATTTCTATCCCGCTGCTTACTTTTTCCCCATCTACTATTTAGTTAGCGTTGGTCAAACTTTGGAATTCTCTTCCACCAGAGTTACGTTTTGAACAGGATTACCAAAAATTTTGCAATCTCCTGAAGTGGCTTTTTTTATCAATTTTTTAAAAAAAGGTTAGATAGTACTCCTTGCTAGTTATTTCTCTAATGTATAATTCTGTAATGACACTTCTGTTATTATATTTTAGATTGTAAACTTTTCTGAGCTTTTCTAGGTTTGACATGGTATACAAACACTGCTATTTTATGTTATTTAGTCTTTAGTAGAAAATTATATTAACATACAGTATAGTTATTTTGATGCTCAAGGATGACACATTCATTTAGGAATAATATGTTTTCATATTGGTATATCTGTAATTCACCTTTTGGGTTTGGGTTGTATGGCTTGTTTGTATTTTTTTATATGGTGAATGGTTAGACTTAGAAATATAACTTCCAATGAACCAGGACATGAGTAATTAGCTTTGCTGTATCAGTGAGTTTGCAATTAAATAGCAAACATGGAACCTTATGAATTAAAATTTGGTTTCTTGAAAGTGTAATTATCTGTCTCTGATTGCTATCCTGGTGCCTCTTCTATTTTCTGTAATGAAATTTAATTAACCTTTTTTTTAATCAAAAATGCTCTTAATGTTAATTAAATCTTACTGTATTATAAAGAGGAATAGTGATAATTAAACTTTAAGAAATTTAATTTTTACACATACCTCTTTGTAAGTTGGAATAGAAATTGGAATTAGGGCTGTCACAAGGGAATGACAAGCAGGGTGACCAGGTTCAAGCTGCCCTTTTGATTTATTCTGGGATTTTGCAAACACGCATGCTCAAAAAGGGGTGGGGTGCCAAAAGCAAACCCTGCCCATTGTGCCAAAGGGCAATGATGTTATTTATTTGGTTGGTTTTAATAAAACTGGATGTGCTTTTGCTGGTTGTTTGGTTCTGTTATCTACCATTGAGACATTGGGATCCTTTTACTAAGGTACACTAATGGATTTAGTGTGCATTAAATACTAAGAAGCCCATAGGTATAAAATGTGCTTCTTAGCATTATGGAGGTCTTTTACAAAGTGGTAGTAATCCCAAGTGGGCTTACCACATGCTAAATGGAACTACTGCCGGCCCCACTGCGGCCACCGGTGGTGGTTCCAGCTGGAGTGTACACCATTTCCGGCACTCAGGGAAATTTTTTTCCCTAGCACGGTGCTAACCCAGCTGTAATCGAGCATCACCGTGTGCTGCCCGGCTTGGCCACCGAGAGACTAGGCCGGGCCCAGGGCAAGGCCACCCCGCCTCTGCCGCCCCCTATGGCTCCCCCTGCCACTGCCGCCGCCCCCTGTGGCTCCCCCACTGCTACCGCCCTCTGTCGCACCCCCGCCACTGCAGTCCCCAGTCTCACCTGCCTGCCTCCATGGCTCTGGGCCCCCTGCATTCAAAGTGGCAGTTGCAGATTGCCTCTCTTGAGTCGCAGATCGCCTCTCTTCTGGCCTTCCCTCCCTGTGTTCCGCCCTCATCTGATGTAACTTCCGGTTTTTGCGAGGGCGGGACATAGGGAGGGAAGGCCCGAAGGGAGGCGATCTGTGACTGCCGCTTCGAATGCAGGGGGCCCAGAGCTGAGGAGGCAGGCAGGCGAGACTGGGAATTGCAGCGCCGGTGGCCTGACCCTGGTGGGGGGTGTCCCCCCTGCCCCCCCCCTCTTGGCGGTCCTGCTGCCCGGTTACCGCCAGGTTACTATGGGAGCCCTTAGCGCCACCTCAATTGGTGGTGGTAAGTGCTCCCTACTGCATGGCCATGCGGTAAGAGTTATCTACTGCATGGCCATTTTTTTGGGGGGGGGGGGGGGACATTTTACCGGCTGCAGTAAAAAGGGCCCTGATGCACGGGAAAAATGTATCCTGCCGCTACCGCAGCTCCCTTTTTCCTGCAGCTTAGTAAAAAGGACCCCTTAGTGTATAGTAAATCCGTTAGCTCACCTTAGTAAAAGAATCCCATTGTCTATATTTGTCTCATTAAGTGATTTTTTTCCTGAAAATTCATAAAGATATTTGAACAGTATTTACTTGGATTGGCTCATGCCCTTTCCAGTTGAGTTACATTCAGTGCTATAGGTATTTCTCTGCCCCTGGAGCGATTACAACCTAAGGGGCCAGGTTGCTGAATCACATTAAGCATGTAACACCTGGTTTACCATGTGGTGATTGTTAACACACAACCAAATTAAGGGGCTTTGTAGTCATTTATCAGTTACTGCGCGGTGAACTATGAGTTAAGTGCTTTTTGTGTGAGGGAGCATGGCATGGCCACAGAGCAGAGGTTCTCAACCCAGTCCTTGGGACACACCTAGCCAGTCAGATTTTCAGGATCCCCACAATGAATATGCATGAGAAACATTTGCATGTGCTACCCTCTATTCCATGCAGCCTGAAAACCTGACTGACTAGGTGCGTCCCAAGGACTGGCTTGAGGATCCCTGGCACAGAGTGAGCATTGAAGGTATTTGGTAGCTAGCTAGCTTGCTGCTGTTACTGTGCAGTAACTAATGAGTTCAAGTCTGACCACTTACCATCTCCAAAACAGGATGCACTGAGTGCCTACCTGGTAATTTAACACCAGGTTCAGGTGTTCATAGGCACTTTTACACAGGAGCTGTACAGGCACTCTCCCCCCCCTCCTCCCCACCAATAGTTGCCCCGTTAAATTTGTAGATGCTGTACGGTAAAGTCAACTGCAGACTGTACCCTGGCTTAATAACAGTGCTCCTTGCCCTGCTGCCACGGCACTTGAGGCTTCCACATGGCTACATGCTGCTGTGCAGCCTAACCAGCACCTTAGAAGACAGGCACTGATTGGTGGGTCAGAAAGACTGAGTGGGCCTGAGCTGAGATTGGATGGGCCTGGACCCACCCAGGCCCACCTGCAGCTATGCCCCTGATTCTAATCATTCTCTGAAATTCTTGCATATTTGTGCGGTGGATGTATTTGCCGTTATGGGAGACATTATAATATTCTATTTAGAATTGTCTATATTCTGCTCACACACACAGCTCTTCTTACTAATGTTAATTCTACTAGAAATGTGTAAAATAAATCAAATCTGGGTGTTTTTTACTGCTTATATTTTAACCTGTACCATCTTTTGCTTTTCATAGACTCCAGAAGAGGGAGCTGCCACTGCCATCTTTGCAGCAGCCTCACCAGAGCTTGAAGGAGTAGGAGGCTGTTATTTGCACAACGGGAAAAGAACAAAATCTGCAGACATATCATATGATGAAGATCTGCAGAGAAAATTGTGGGTTATGAGCTGTAAGATGACTGGGGTTCATGATGTGACCAGCAGCAGTCATGAGAACTAGTTGTCCCACCAGACGTTTTCAAAATCAACTGCGTCTGCACCCATCTGTATGCATTAAAAACTCAGATAACAGCTATCTCTCCAATGTTCAGTGAATTCAAAGGTGCTGACTACTGCAGACTGAACTGGTGCCTATGCCAGGCACTGGCATTTGACTTCCAGGTCATTGGCAGCCACCTTTTTGCTGTCACTGCTGCTAACCCAGTATGTCTCCACCAGTGGCGTAGCTACGTGGGGCCACGGGGGCCTGGGCCCCCGTAGATTTGGCCCTGGACCCCCCTGCCAACGACCCTCTCGACGTCAGACTCACAGAAACAGAATGAAGCCTTGCGCCGGAAGAAGAGGACCTCGGCTGGCAGGGGTTGGGGTTCCCCGCCAGCAAAGATAGGCGACGGTGGGTTGGCAGCGGGAGGGGGGTCAAGAGGGTCGGCGACGAGGGGGGGGGTCAAAGTTGTTGGTGGTGGTAGTGGCAGCGGGGATTCAGCAATGGCAGCGGGGGTCAGCGGCGTCGGGGGGGGGGCTAAAATGTGCCCCCTCACCTCGGGCTCTGGACCCCCCTCCTGCCGAAGTCTGGCTATGCCCCTGGTCCCTACTTCGCCCTGGCACTACCCAGATAGTACCACAGTGGCTGATATTTAGTGGCATTAACTGATTAAATGCCACTGAATATCAGTGGCAGAGCCAGCCAGTGGGATTTAATCAGGTAGGACCTATCAAGTCCAAATAAATATCTACTCCCATATGCCTGAATCTGCACAGTGCCATGATTCAGTTTCCTCCAGCTTGCTGTGGAGTTTGTTTTTTCAGATAGAAAGATCTCAGCTGCTAAAAGTTAGATCTCCCCAGAAAAGGAGGAGGTGTAAAGGGGACAAGAAAAGCAGCCCTCATTCATTCTGTTGGTACCAGCTTTGTAATCTTCATTTCAGTCCCCTTTGACCTATGAATAACTGACAAAATATTGTTCTGCTGTTTCATTCTTTGTTTCAGATTCCCTTGTAAATCCACTTCGAGTTGCCTTCACAGTTCCCAAACTTTCTGTTTGGATAAAGGGAAAGGGAATTGTTTGCACATCACAAAATAATTATTCCCATGGCATGCTTTCTGATGTCATGAGTCAAGGATTATGGTTGATGATGAGTGTATATATCTGAAGAGCTGGAGCCAATGCAAGGGTATTACATACCCTAGGCAAACGTTTGCCTTGTGACCCAGCTGCAATTAGCTTTCATGATCACAGGCTCCTTTTCAAGCTTTTGATAATTAAACACAACAATCATGATGACCCCCACCATTTCCTATCTCAGAATATTTCTCTAAACTACAAAAGATTCACAATTGCATTTTCTTCACTGCCTGATTTTTTCCATTGGAATATCCTCTATGCTGGTGACACAAACCCCCTCCATTACCAGGCACTTTGTGAAGTAACCCATAACCCATCAATAAAGACATTCAGAAGCTGAGTAGGAAACCTGCCATACCAAAACAGTACTAACTCCCAAACTCAAACAGTAACAACCATACAGAATACCACAATCAGAGACATAGCTAGGTGCGGGGAGCAAGGGGAGCGGCCGATCCCCCAAACGGACTTCCTGTCATGACTCTTGGAGCTTGGTAATTAGAAGCCCCAATATCATGGAGTATAACCCTGGCACAGCAATCACCTGAAGTCTCTATTATTTTATGAAGTCTCTTTTATTGAATAAATCACAGATAATTTACTCACAGATAGATGTTCAGGATACAGAGACTTCTTAATCTGGAGGTTGTGGGAGGTGGAGATCTGAAGAGAGGTAGTTTTATTGCAGGGGGAGGGGAAGGTAGTTGAACAGGTAGAAATAGTCCAAAGCTGGGTGACTGGAATGTGCGATATCTCATTTGGAAGGAGATATTCTCAGGGTAAAAAACCAGGTTCTTTACAGGGAGTTCTCAGCAGGACAGAGCTGTCTGGAGCCAGATGGTGTTAGCTCCATGTCCCTGGCTAGAATGGTGAAAGAAGCCCCTCGTGGCTGAAAGGACAAAGAAGTGGTGGGGCTTCACACAGGGAGGAGCAGATAGAGACCAATGGGGACAGAGCCTGCCATCGGATAGCAAGGGGTAGTCCTAGAGATAGGAGGGAAAGGTCATACCTGGCTGACCTCTGAGGACAGATAGTAAGACAGAACAGGAAGACAAAAGAGCCAAGCTTGGCAGAGAGAGAGAAGGTCTGGGCAGCCTCACAACCAGTGATAACAGTTCTTACACAGCCAAACAAGTGTGGTTGCACTGCCTCTGAACTACATTACCCACAGTGCATTGCTCATATATTTTTCCAGTGAGAAACTGCAGCAATGATAGTCCTTGGAACTGAGAATAACAGTAAAGGCATTACACACATTTTAGGATCACGTTATAAACTAGTGCGAGGCTGTCGGAGGACAGAACACTTCCAATGAAAACGGCGCCTATGTGGTTTTATAAACCTACTCACAGTGGCTCCTATTTTTTTTACACTGTGAGTTCCCCCAGTGCTAAAACGTGGCTACGCTTCTGACCATAACGTGACCATATGCAAAACATGGACAGATCCTTGCCAAATACAGATCAAAGCCACACATTGGAAACAAATATGCAGCCAAAACCTGAACTTATCTTTGTTCTACTGTCCATTCCAAGTAGCCAAAGCAGAGATAGCCCAGAGAAGGAGAAACCACAAATCCAGCCACAAATAGGTTTATTTGAAAAATGGTCATTTTTTTTCAATAAACCTATTTGTGACTGGACCTTCTCCTTGTCTGGACTATTTCTGCTTTGTTTGGGCTACTTGTGGTGTTTATGCAGAGGTTTTTGCTTCTGTTGTTGTTGCTGCTGCTCTCCATTCCAGCCTCACCTCTCTACTCCTGTTCCTAGCACCACAGGAGGGGAGGATCTGGATTAGGAAGCAGACTAGCTGTGCTCTGTCTGCTGTTACCTCCTTTCTCCCCTCCTGTTCCCTGCAGCTACTGGGGAGAGAAAGGAGGAAGCAGAAGAGAATGAGCTGAATTTGGGAACAGAGTAGGTCTTCTGTGTTCATCCTCCTTCAGCCTCACCCTTTCCAGTTCTGTTCCCTAAGCCCTGCTGATTAGCTTGTTAACTAATTAAGTTATGCGCATGGTTATGGAATACGCTTCAATTTCTGCGTGGAAATCTCGGCGTGATATATAGAATCCTGAGATATATATATACGTAAGGCTGAGCAAATGCCAAATGGACTAATGCAATAGTTCCCAAACCTGGTCCTTGAGGCACACGAGCCAGTCAGGTTTTCAGGATATCCATAATCAGTGGCGATCCTAGGTCGGCGCACCCCCCTCCCGGGTGCAGCGGCGTCCGTCCCCCCAGGTTGCAGCACGACACACATACCCCCGGCGCAATGACACCCCCCTCCCTGGCGCATCAAGCCCCCCCCCCCCCCCCCAGGTGCATTCTTGGCTGCTGGAGGATGCAGAGAGCAGCCGCGTGCCTGTCGGCTCCACTGGCTCCCTGCTCCCTCTGCCCCGGAACAGGAAGTAACCTCCAGCAGCGCGCACCCAGGGCGGACCGCCCCGCCCTTGGTATGCCACTGTCCACAATGAAGATTCAGTAGCGAGATTTGCTTGCACTGCCTCCACTGCATGCAAATCTCTCTCATTTGTTTACTTATGCATTCTTGTATCCCACTATTATCCAAAAACAATTTTACATTGGAGCACTATTACTAGATTGGGGTGTCTAACTGATAGTATACCCTGGGCTTTGAAATGGAGAATCCCTTCGCCACATTAGGAAATACACAAGCAGGTCTTGCAGGAAACCTCTGAAGCAGAGACCTGGATCCGCCATCCCGAGTAGTGAAAGGGAAAGGGGATGAGATTTGATATACCGCCTTTCTGTGGCTATGATCAGTGCAGTTTACATATTATATACAGGTACTTATTTTGTACCTGGGGCATTGGAGGGTTAAGTTGCTTGCCCAGAGTCACAAGGAGCCACAGAGTCAAACTCAGTTCCCCCAGGTTCTGAGGCTGCTACACTAACCATCAGGCTACTCCTCCACTCTAATCTAGCCATAATTATGTTATGTCTTAATCCTAGCACACAGTATTTAAATATTGATACAAATTTGGTAAATGAAAGACTAATAATTGGAACAGAGATAAATATATTATGTATCATATATATGGCTTTCCATATCTTGGGTGATTTACTTATGAATCTTTAACCTCTAAGGGATCAAATTAGTGGCATCGCGAGGGCAGCTGACACCCGGGGCGGGTCGCCGCTGCGCACCCCCCCCCCCCAGGTGCAGCGCGATGCACCCTCCCCCCTCCGTAGCGCACCCCCCCCCCCCCGAGAGAACATACCTGGAAGGCGGTGAGGGGCGGGTGGGAGAGCCAATCCGCCGAGTGCACGCCGCTGGGGGGTGTCGGCACCTCGCTGGTTCCTTGCTCTCTCTGCCCCAGAACAGGAAGTAACCTGTTCCGGGGCAGAGAGAGCAAGGAACCAGCGAGGCGCCGACACCCCCCAGCGGCGTGCACACGGGGCGGACCGCACCCCCCCCCCCCCACCCCTTCCTACGTCACTGGATCAAATGTCCTCCTAAAAAGTTTTTATTCACAACTTCTTATGATGTCTAGAGTCATTATCCACGGAGGAGCTTAACGTTTATAATCCTTGTGGAGAGATGAGCAAAAAAAATCCCCATTCTGTGATGTATTCGTCCACAACTCACTCCTGATCAAACTTGATTGCTACAGTTCAAACGATGTTTGTATTTTCCCCTCATATTAAACCAGTAGAGATCTTTGTTCAGCAATTCTTGCAGCAATTAAGTTTGATCAGAAGTGAGTTGTGGACGAATACAACACAGAACAACGGGGATTTTTTGCTCATCTCTCCACAAGGATTATAAGCATTAAGCTCCTCCGTGGATAATGACTCTGGACATCATCTTTTTAGGAAGACATTTGATCCCTTAGAGGTTGTATTTTCAACAACATTGTGGAGAATGATATATGTTTGAATGTCAGAACAGTGTAGTAAATTTAAAATAAATCAGAGAAAATTTTTCTTCACCCAACGTATAATTAAACTCTGGAATTCGTTGCCAGAGAAAGTGGTGAAGGCGGTTAGCTTAGCAGAGTTTAAAAAGGGGTTGGACGGTTTCCTAAAAGACAAGTCCATAAACCGCTACTAAATGGACTGGGGAAAAATCCACAATTCCAGGAATAACATGTATAAAATGTCTGTATGTTTGGGAAGCTTGCCAGGTGCCCTTGGCCTGGATTGGCCGCTGTCGTGGACAGGATGCTGGGCTCGATGGACCCTTGGTCTTTTCCCAGTGTGGCATTACTTATGTACTTAAGTACTTATGTAATGATTTGAAACTGTTATGGTAATAAATAGATTTTGATATGATATTTTATTCACAATATTCTATTCTTATTAATTAAGGCTATGTAAGAA
The DNA here is from genome assembly GCF_901765095.1 of Microcaecilia unicolor. Lineage (NCBI taxonomy): Eukaryota > Metazoa > Chordata > Amphibia > Gymnophiona > Siphonopidae > Microcaecilia > Microcaecilia unicolor. The sequence goes on from NC_044034.1 coordinate 337,971,587, forward strand.
ATATGTCCAGACAAGATGTTTCAGAATTATTTTTACACTTGTATAGTAGAAATTTTTAATGTGTATCATGACATTTTGTTATTCCATAAGATTTCTCACATATGTTACTCAGAACTAGGTCTGATTCCAGACTAGCTGCAAGTCATTGTTCTTATATGTGTCATTTTGGAAGATATTACGTTAAAATAAAAATTTCAGCCAAGTACCAGCTAGAGTGGCACTTAAAATTCAGCCCTGCAAGGAGGTAAAAGCTTCTCCTCCTAAGCGTAAACTTATGTTTCTGTAAGGAAAGTTTTTATATTTCTATATTTTTATAAATTGGATGAGGGTAGAGAATGACACGGGGACAAAGTTTGTCCCTGTCCCTGCGGACGCTGTCTCTGTGGTTAACTGCATGTCCCCATCCCCGTGTCATTTTCTACTCTGGAGTCTCAGGAAGGGGGCAGGGTCTCTCTTGGGGGTGGGTCAAGTTAATGAGGTTTAGTGTACCAGGTGAAAGGAAATATTCAGAGTGAGAGCTTGGAGTGGTTGTAGAAGGGGGTGGGGGAATTAAGAGAGACTGAGGAAGCTGCTGGATCCTAATGGATCGCAGACTAAGGGTGCTTGTGAGGGGTATATTATTGGGAACTAAGGTTTGATGTTTGAGGATTAGGGAACTGAAGGCTTAGTTCTGCTCTTACTGCTTTTTTTTTTTTATTAATTTCCATGGGCCCTTCTGCAGATAACTCGAGCTAAGCTTTAGTAAAAGACCCCCTAAAAGATGTAGGTGGTGGCAGGGAAAGAGACCTGTTACACAGAACTGCTACTACAACAAATCATTTCTATAGCGTTACCAGTCGTACGCAGCGCTTCAGCACTCACTCTCCTAATAATGCTGTCTCTGCCCTGGAAATTGAGGGTGCTCCAGGAATAAAATCTGAAGTGAGTTCAGTAAAAATAAGTGACACCCTACGTATGTAATTTACCAGATATTCCTTAGACAATGTCAGAGCTCTAAATAAAATGCTAAAGGCTCCTTTGGCAAAGCTGTTCTACCAATTAGCGACGTGCTGAATGTGAAGAAGCCCAATCTATTCCCATGGACTTCTTTGCATTGAAGCTCACCCTAATCAGCACATCACTGTAAAAGGAGCCCTAATACTGCTAAGTACATAAGCATTGCCATAGCCATATGGGAACAAATGACCTGGCTAGAAATAATATCTTGGTAGCGTAAAAAGACTTCCAAATTTTAGAGAAGAGAATTAAACCACACCATGGTGTGATACAAAAGCACTATAAAGCGAATGCTACATACCTGTAGAAGGTATTCTCCGAGGACAGCAGGCTGATTGTTCTCACTGATGGGTGACGTCCACGGCAGCCCCTCCAATCGGAAACTTCTCTAGCAAAGTCCTTTGCTAGTCCTCGCGCGCACCGCGCATGCGCGGCCGTCTTCCCGCCCGAAACCGGCTCGAGCCGGCCAGTCCAGTATGTAGCAAGACAATACACTTCAAGGGAAGACACAACTCCAACGGGGAGGCGGGCGGGTTTGTGAGAACAATCAGCCTGCTGTCCTCGGAGAATACCTTCTACAGGTATGTAGCATTCGCTTTCTCCGAGGACAAGCAGGCTGCTTGTTCTCACTGATGGGGTATCCCTAGCCCCCAGGCTCACTCAAAACAACAACCATGGTCAATTGGGCCTCGCAACGGCGAGGACATAACTGAGATTGACCTAAAAAATTTACCAACTAACTGAGAGTGCAGCCTGGAACAGAACAAACAGGGCCCTCGGGGGGTGGAGTTGGATCCTAAAGCCCAAACAGGTTCTGAAGAACTGACTGCCCGAACCGACTGTCGCGTCGGGTATCCTGCTGCAGGCAGTAATGAGATGTGAATGTGTGGACAGATGACCACGTCGCAGCTTTGCAAATTTCTTCAATGGAGGCTGACTTCAAGTGGGCTACCGACGCAGCCATGGCTCTAACATTATGAGCCGTGACATGACCCTCAAGAGCCAGCCCCGCCTGGGCGTAAGTGAAGGAAATGCAATCTGCTAGCCAATTGGATATGGTGCGTTTCCCTACAGCCACTCCCCTCCTATTGGGATCAAAAGAAACAAACAATTGGGCGGACTGTCTGTGGGGCTGTGTCCGCTCCAGGTAGAAGGCCAATGCTCTCTTGCAGTCCAATGTGTGCAGCTGACGTTCAGCAGGGCAGGAATGAGGACGGGGAAAGAATGTTGGCAAGACAATTGACTGGTTCAGATGGAACTCCGACACGACCTTTGGCAAGAACTTAGGGTGAGTGCGGAGGACTACTCTGTTATGATGAAATTTGGTGTAAGGGGCCTGGGCTACCAGGGCCTGAAGCTCACTGACTCTACGAGCTGAAGTAACTGCCACCAAGAAAATGACCTTCCAGGTCAAGTACTTCAGATGGTAGGAATTCAGTGGCTCAAAAGGAGGTTTCATCAGCTGGGTGAGAACGACATTGAGATCCCATGACACTGTAGGAGGCTTGACAGGGGGCTTTGACAAAAGCAAACCTCTCATGAAGCGAACAACTAAAGGCTGTCCCGAGATCGGCTTACCTTCCACATGGTAATGGTATGCACTGATTGCGCTAAGGTGAACTCTTACAGAGTTGGTCTTGAGACCAGACTCAGACAAGTGCAGAAGGTATTCAAGCAGGGTCTGTGTAGGACAAGAGCGAGGAGCTAGGGCCTTGCTGTCACACCAGACGGCAAACCTCCTCCACAGAAAGAAGTAACTCCTCTTAGTGGAATCTTTCCTGGAAGCAAGCAAGTCGCGGGAGACACCCTCTGACAGACCCAAAGAGGCAAAGTCTACGCTCTCAACATCCAGGCCGTGAGAGCCAGGGACCGGAGGCTGGGATGTAGAAGAGCCCCTTCGTCCTGCGTGATGAGGGTCGGAAAACACTCCAATCTCCACGGTTCTTCTGAGGATAACTCCAGAAGAAGAGGGAACCAGATCTGACGCGGCCAAAAAGGAGCAATCAGAATCATGGTGCCTCGGTCTTGCTTGAGTTTCAACAAAGTCTTCCCCACCAGAGGAATGGGAGGATAAGCATACAGCAGGCCCTCCCCCCAATCCAGGAGGAAGGCATCCGATGCCAGTCTGCTGGGGGCCTGAAGCCTGGAACAGAACTGAGGGACTTTGTGGTTCACTCGAGATGCGAAGAGATCCACCAAGGGGGTGCCCCACGCTTGGAAGATCTGGCGCACCACTCTGGAGTTGAGCGACCACTCGTGAGGTTGCATAATCCGGCTCAGTCTGTCGGCCAGACTGTTGTTTATGCCTGCCAGATATGTGGCTTGGAGCACCATGCCGAGACGGCGAGCCCAGAGCCACATGCTGACGGCTTCCTGACACAGGGGGCGAGATCCGGTGCCCCCCTGCTTGTTGACATAGTACATGGCAACCTGGTTGTCTGTCTGAATTTGGATAATTTGATGGGACAGCCGATCTCTGAAAGCCTTCAGAGCGCTCCAGATCGCTCGCAACTCCAGGAGATTGATCTGTAGACCGCGTTCCTGGAGGGACCAGCTTCCTTGGGTGTGAAGCCCATCGACATGAGCTCCCCATCCCAGGAGAGACGCATCCGTTGTCAGCACTTTTTGTGGCTGAGGAATTTGGAAAGGACGTCCCAGAGTCAAATTGGACCAGATTGTCCACCAATACAGGGATTCGAGAAAACTCGTGGACAGGTGGATCACATCTTCTAGACCCCCAGCAGCCTGATACCACTGGGAGGCTAGGGTCCATTGAGCAGATCTCATGTGAAGACGGGCCATGGGAGTCACATGAACTGTGGAGGCCATGTGGCCCAGCAATCTCAACATCTGCTGAGCTGTGATCTGCTGGGACGCTCGCACCCGCGAGACGAGGGACAACAAGTTGTTGGCCCTCGTCTCTGGGAGATAGGCGCGAGCCGTCCGAGAATCCAGCAGAGCTCCTATGAATTCGAGTTTCTGCACTGGGAGAAGATGGGACTTTGGATAATTTATCACAAACCCCAGTAGCTCCAGGAGGCGAATAGTCATCTGCATGGACTGCAGGGCTCCTGCCTCGGATGTGTTCTTCACCAGCCAATCGTCGAGATATGGGAACACGTGCACCCCCAGCCTGCGAAGTGCCGCTGCTACCACAGCTAGGCACTTTGTGAACACCCTGGGCGCAGAGGCGAGCCCAAAGGGTAGCACACAGTACTGGAAGTGGCGTGTGCCCAACTGAAATCGCAGATACTGTCTGTGAGCTGGCAGTATCGGGATGTGTGTGTAGGCATCCTTCAAGTCCAGAGAGCATAGCCAATCGTTTTGCTGAATCATGGGGAGAAGGGTGCCCAGGGAAAGCATCCTGAACTTTTCTTTTACGAGATATTTGTTCAGGGCCCTTAGGTCTAGGATGGGACGCATCCCCCCTGTTTTCTTTTCCACAAGGAAGTACCTGGAATAGAATCCCAGCCCTTCTTGCCCGGATGGCACGGGCTCGACCGCATTGGCGCTGAGAAGGGCGGAGAGTTCCTCTGCAAGTACCTGCTTGTGCTGGAAGCTGTAGGATTGAGCTCCCGGTGGACAATTTGGAGGTTTTGAGGCCAAATTGAGGGTGTATCCTTGCCGGACTATTTGCAGAACCCACTGATCGGAGGTTATGAGAGGCCACCTTTGGTGAAAAGCTTTCAACCTCCCCCCGACCGGCAGGTTGCCCGGCACTGACACTTGGATGTCGGCTATGCTCTGCTGGAGCCAGTCAAAAGTTCGCCCCTTGCTTTTGCTGGGGAGCCGCGGGGCCCTGCTGAGGCGCACGCTGCTGACGAGAGCGAGCGCGCTGGGGCTTAGCCTGGGCCGCAGGCTGTCGAGAAGGAGGATTGTACCTACGCTTACCAGAAGCATAGGGAACAGTCTTCCTTCCCCCAAAAAATCTTCTACCTGTAGAGGTAGATGCTGAAGGCTGCCGGCGGGAGAACTTGTCGAATGCGGTGTCCCGCTGGTGGAGAGACTCTACCACCTGCTCGACTTTCTCTCCAAAAATGTTGTCCGCACGGCAAGGCGAGTCCGCAATCCGCTGCTGGAGTCTATTCTCCAGGTCGGCGGCACGCAGCCATGAGAGCCTGCGCATCACCACACCTTGAGCAGCGGCCCTGGACGCAACATCAAAGGTGTCATACACCCCTCTGGCCAGGAATTTTCTGCACGCCTTCAGCTGCCTGACCACCTCCTGAAAAGGCTTGGCTTGCTCAGGGGGAAGAGCATCAACCAAGCCCGCCAACTGCCGCACATTGTTCCGCATGTGTATGCTCGTGTAGAGCTGGTAAGACTGGATTTTGGCCACGAGCATAGAGGAATGGTAGGCCTTCCTCCCAAAGGAGTCTAAGGTTCTAGAGTCCTTGCCCGGGGGCGCCGAAGCATGCTCCCTAGAACTCTTAGCCTTCTTTAGGGCCAGATCCACAACTCCAGAATCATGAGGCAACTGGGTGCGCATCAGATCTGGGTCCCCATGGATCCGGTACTGGGACTCGATCTTCTTGGGGATGTGGGGATTAGTTAGAGGTTTTGTCCAGTTCGCAAGCAATGTCTTTTTTAGGACATGGTGCAAGGGAACAGTGGACGCTTCCTTAGGTGGAGAAGGATAGTCCAGGAGCTCAAACATTTCAGCCCTGGGCTCGTCCTCCACAACCACCGGGAAGGGGATGGCCGTAGACATCTCCCGGACAAAGGAAGCGAAAGACAGACTCTCAGGAGGAGAAAGCTGTCTTTCAGGAGAGGGAGTGGGATCAGAAGGAAGACCCTCAGACTCCTCGTCAGAGAAATATCTGGGGTCTTCTTCTTCCTCCCACGAGGCCTCACCCTCGGTGTCAGACACAAGTTCACGAACCTGTGTCTGCAACCTCGCCCGGCTCGACTCAGTGGAGCCACGTCCACGATGGGGGCATCAAGAGGTAGACTCCCTGGCCCGCATCGGCGAAGCTCCCTCCGCCGACGTAGTCGGGGAGCCCTCCTGGGAGGTGGCCGCAGTCGGTACCGACGTCGGGGACCTCACCCCGGGCGATGGGCCAGCCGGTACCGGAGGGGTAGGGCGCAACAGCTCTCCCAGAATCTCTGGGAGAACGGCCCGGAGGCTCTCGTTCAGAGCGGCTGCAGAGAAAGGCAAAGAGGTCGATGCAGGCGTCGACGTCAGAACCTGTTCTGGGCGAGGAGGCTGTTCCGGGCTGTCCAGAGTGGAGCGCATTAACACCTCTTGAACAGAGGGTGAGCGGTCCTCTCGGTGCCGATGCCTGCTGGGTGCCGACTCCCTCGGCGACCCAGAGCTCTCGGTGCCGACGCAGGGAGGCGACCGGTGTCGATGCTTCTTCGATTTCTTCCGAAGCATGTCACCGGAGCTCCCCGGCCCCGACGAGGAGGACGTAGAATCCAGCCGTCGCTTCCTCGGGGCCGAGGCCGAAGGAGGTCGGTCTCGGGGGGGCTGTACCGCAGGAGCCCTCAGGGTAGGAGGAGACCCACCCGAAGGCTCACCGCCACCAGCAGGGGAATGGACAGCCCTCACCTGCACTCCTGATGATGCACCACCGTCCGACGACATCAGCAGACGAGGTCCCGGTACCACCGACGTCGATGCAGCTATCCGATGTCTCGGCGCCGATGCAGAGGCCCGATGCCTCGATGCACTCGAGGCAGGGGCGGCCGAGAAAGATGGTCTGGACGCTGACGACGTCGATGCACTCGAAGATCCTGGTGCCGATGCCGACGAAGAGCCCGAGAACAACACGTTCCACTGGGCTAGTCTCGCTACCTGAGTCCGCCTTTGAAGCAGGGAACACAGACTGCAGTTCTGAGGGCGGTGTTCGGCCCCCAGACACTGAAGACACGACGAGTGTCGATCAGTGAGCGAGATAACCCGGGCACACTGGGTGCACTTCTTGAAGCCGCTGGAAGGCTTCGATGTCATGGGCGGAAAAATCGCGCCGGCGAAATCAAAGTCCGAAATGACGGAAAAAAGAGCACCAAAAAATTTGTAAGGGAGAAAATCTCGACCGAGGCCGAAAAGAGGCCTACCCCGACGACGAAAGAAAACTTATCGGGGCAAAAAGCTGGAAGTACGGGGAGGATTAACACGAAACCCGGGGGGGGGGTTCCGGAGCACTTCCCGACACTTGAAAGACTTTTCCGAAGAAAAAACACGTCAAAATAAATTTGGACGCGCGAGGTCGACTTTCCGGGGCTCGACACGGCGAAAACACGACCGTACCGAGTGCGGACAAAAGAAGACTGGCCGGCTCGAGCCGGTTTCGGGCGGGAAGACGGCCGCGCATGCGCGGTGCGCGCGGGCGCGCGAGGACTAGCAAAGGACTTTGCTAGAGAAGTTTCCGATTGGAGGGGCTGCCGTGGACGTCACCCATCAGTGAGAACAAGCAGCCTGCTTGTCCTTGGAGAATATTGATTTTCATTCCTTTCCTTAGCTGCCGCTGCACACTGTGCAGAGGCCTGGGGGGTATTTCTGAACAACATCCATGCTTGATGTACATTTTTGACCTTTGCAGCTGTTCCTCTAAGGTTTCTTTTTGACCATTGTCCTCATTTTATCATAGTCTCCATTTTGAAAGTTAAAAGCTAATGTATTAGATTTCCTCTGTGTACTTACTCCAGTTATTATATCAAACTAGTAAAAAAGGCCCGTTTCTGACACAAATGAAACGGGCGCTAGCAAGGTTTTCCTTGGAGTGTGTATGTTTGGGAGAGTGTATGTGAGAGTGACTGTTTGAGAGTCAGAGTGAAAGTGTGAGTGTGTGAGAGAGTGAGTCTGGGTGTGAGTGTGTTTGTGAGAGAGTGTGTGTGAGAATGAGAGTGTGTGCAAGTGTGTATGTGAGACACAGTGTGAGAGAGAGTGTGTGTGTGTGGGCAAGAGAGAGAGTGTGTGTGAGACACAGATTCTCTGTGAGAGTGAGTGTATGACACCAAGCGAGTGTGTGAGTGACTGTGTGGCACATAGAGAGTGAATGTGATACAGTGTGAGACAGAGTGTGTGAGAGTGAGAGTCAGAAAGACATTGTATATGAGAGAGAGAGTGTGAGCCGTGCCCTTCCAATCCATGGCCATCTGTCCCCTGCCCCCTCCATTCATCCTTTTCCAGCAATTCCCCTCTGTCCCTGAGCCCTGCCCTCCCAATCCATGGCCATCCATGTTTGTCTGTCACCTGCCCCCTCCATTCATCCCTATCCAGCATTTCCCCTCTCTGCCTGAGGCCTGCCCTGCAATCCATATCCATCCATGCCCATCTGTCCCCTCCATTCATCCCTATGCAGCAATTCCCCTCTCCCTGAGTCCTGCCCTTCCAATCCATGCTCCTCTGTCACCTGGCCCCTCCATTTTTCCCTATCCAGCATTTCCCCTCTCTGCCTGAGGCCTGCTCTGCAATCCATATCCATCCATGCCCATCTGTCCCCTCCATTCATCCCTATCCAGCAATTCCCCTCTCCCTGACTCCTGCCCTTCCAATCCATGCCCATCCATGCTCATCTGTCACCTGGGCCCTCCATTTTTCCCTATCTAGCATTTCCCCTCTCTGCCTGAGGCCTGCTCTGCAATCCATATCCATCCATGCCCATCTGTCCCCTCCATTCATCCCTATGCAGCAATTCCCCTCTCCCTGAGTCCTGCCCTTCCAATCCATGCCCATCCATGCTCCTCTGTCACCTGGCCCCTCCATTTTTCCCTATCCAGCATTTCCCCTCTCTGCCTGAGGCCTGCTCTGCAATCCATATCCATCCATGCCCATCTGTCCCCTCCATTCATCCCTATCCAGCAATTCCCCTCTCCCTGAGTCCTGCCCTTCCAATCCATGCCCATCCATGCTCCTCTGTCACCTGGCCCCTCAATTTTTCCCTATCCAGCATTTCCCCTCTCTGCCTGAGGCCTGCTCTGCAATCCATATCCATCCATGCCCATCTGTCCCCTCCATTCATCCCTATCCAGCAATTCCCCTCTCCCTGAGTCCTGCCCTTCCAATCCATGCTCATCTGTCACCTGGCCCCTCCATTTTTCCCTATCCAGCAATTTCCCTCTCTCCCTGAGTCCTGCCCTCCCAATCCATGCCCATCCATGCTCCTCTGTCCCCTGCCCCCTCCATTCATCCATTTCCAGTAATTCCCCTCTCTCCCTGTGCCCTGTCCTCCTAATCCATTCCCATCCATGCTCCTCTGTCCCCTGCCGCCTCCATTCATCCTTTTCCAGCAAGTCCCCTCTCGCCCTTCCATGACCCCCCCCCCCCCTCGCATCCATGCTACTCTCTCTCCCATGTCCCAGCCTGGCCCGCCCTCTTCTCCCCCCCCCCCCTTCGCATCCATGCCTCGCATCCATGCATCCCTTTTTTTTTTTATTATTCTTTTTAACTTTACCTCCGTGGCGGTTCGTGCAGCGAAGCGTCAGGGAAGGAGGCGGCGCTCCCGACGTCTAGCTTTCCCTTCGCTGTGTTCCGCCTTATTTTGAAGGCGGAACACAGCGAAGGGAAGGCTAGACGTCGGGAGCGCCGCCTCCTTCCCTGACGTTTCGCTTCCCGATTTGTTTGTTTTTTTCGTGAGGGCGGGGCAGAGACGGCTGGCTGGCTTGAAGGCTTCACACCACGAATCCACGAACCCTACAGCTTCAGTGACGTCAGATGGCTTCAGGGCTTCAGGGCTTCACAGAACGTTGTCCTCATTAGAACGTTCACGGTGCGTTTTATTATATTAGATTTGATCATGCTATGATCACTGTTGTCAAGAGGCCCCAACACCATTCCTAAAATCTGCTTGTATACTACTACTTTGTATTATCATCATGTTGACCAAGATCATGCAATACTAAATGTTTATATTACTAACATTCTTCCACTACTCATGATGTATTGTAAGCCACTTTGAGCCTGCAAAGAGGTGGAATAAGGTGGGATACACATGCAACTAATAATAATAATAATAATCTTTTGCATCTTCCCCCTCTTGTTGGTTCCTGAGCCAACTGCTCCATAAACCAGTCCTTGATTTCATCTAGGAACTTTACCTTCCTAGCATACCATAATGTTACATTTATCCAGTCAATACTGGGCCACAATCCAGTTGTGTTTTCAAGATTTCCACAATGAATATCATGAGATCTATTTGCATACAATGGAAGAAGTACACAGAAATCAATTTCATGCCTGTATAGGAACAATGATAGGGAATTCTATGGAGTTGAACTCAGAAAGAAAAAAAGGTGAGTGATAGGTCTATCCAAGCCTGAGACAACAGGGAAAGGAGAGAAGAAGCTTACTAGAACATAGGTTATAAACTGGTTAATATAGGACCAGCAAAGAACAGCTGTGAGTGTCAACATGAGAATTTAAAATTGAAACTGAAAAGATACAGGGAGCCAATGATGCCGATACAGTAAGAGAGAAACATAATCTGATTTATAGGTATAATAGTGGATTCTGCTGCATTTTGAATGGATTTTAAATGTTTAAGAGAATAAGAACATAAGAATAGCCATACTGGGTCAGACCAATGGTCTATCTAGCCCAGTATCCTGCTTCCAGCAGTGGCTAATTCAGGTCATAAGTACCTGGCAGAAACCCAGATAGTAGCAACATTCCATGCTACTGATCCTTGTTCAACATGACCCCTCCCCCCCTTTTCTTCTGCCTGTGATAGGTCACACACAGATGAAGAGCGAGTTATCGGCATCAAAGTGACTTGCCCCGGGTCCAAAGGCGATTGTTTCTCATTTGCAAATAGTGGAACATTTGACTATACAACATATTATGAGGACTAATAATGCTTAACCATGTGATAATAAGTTCGGGAAGGTCTTGGTCAACTAACACAGGCAGAGAAAATCTATAGTCCTGTGGGGATTGCTTAAAGAGACATTATTATCATTATTATAATAATCCCAATATAACAATTTCAGTGTGATGGGGTGTTAATATTCCGTGGACAGCATGTTAGCATAATATAAAGTGTTTCATTTATTATCTATTGAAAGGTTGGGGGATAATAAGGAGGAGTTTATAGGTGAGAGTGAATGAGCGAGTGACTCCTTGAGGCAGCTGGGTAGAGTCGCTTGGGTGCTGAATGTATATAAACATAAGGTGATTATTTGTATGTAATGTGAGCTCAATTGCATTCATATTGAGGGATAGTACAAAGTGTTTTAGGTAAAGGTATCCTAATAAAGGTGGTTACATAAAGCAATTTCCACAATGTTTGATTCATCCACCTTACAGATATCTAGAGTAAGATAAGCAATTATAGGGAATATAAGATAAAGGTATGCATATATAATTAGATCCTGTGAACTATAGTAATTAGTATTGCACGGGAAGTTAAGTAGTGTTTTCCCGGTTGAATTCAAAGGGAATTAAACTTTAACTGCCAGACCCTCGACCATTCTTCTAAGGTTCGGAGAGCCCTTCTCATCATTTCTACTCCCTCCAGGGTATCCATTCTATTGGCTATTTTCGTGTAATCCACAAAAAGGCACACCTTTCCTTCCAACCCTTCAGCAATATCTCCCACAAATATATTAAACAGAATAGGCCCCAGCACCGACCCCTGAGGAACTTCACTGCTCACCTTCCTTTCCTCCGAGCGGATTCCATTTACCACCACCCTCTGCCACCTGTCGGTCAACCAGTTTCTTATCTAGTTCACCACTTTCAGTCCTAAGTTCAACCCTTTCAGCTTATTCACGAGTCTTCTGTGGGGGACCGTATTAAAGGCTTTGCTGAATTCCAAGTAGATTACATCTAGCGCCCGTCCTTCATCCAGTTCTTTGGTCACCCAGTCAAAGAAGTCAATAAAATTTGTTTGGCAGGTTTTTCCTTTGGTAAAGCCATGTTGCCTCGGGTCCTGTAACCCATCGGCTTCTAGAAAGTTAACTATCCTTTCTTTCAGCAGCAACTCCATTATTTTTCCTACCACCGACGTGAGACTTACTGGTCTGTAGTTTCCCACTTCTTCCCTGTCTCCACTTTTGTGAAGAGGGACCACATCCGCTTGTCTCCAATCCCGCGGAACCTCTCCCGTGTGTAAAGATCTATTAAATAAATCTTTAAGAGGTCCCGCCAGGACCTCCCTGAACTCCTTCAGTATCCTGTGATGTATCCCATCCGGCCTCATAGCTTTGTCCACCTTCATATTCTCAAGCTGTTTATAAATACTTTCTTCTGTAAATGGCGCAGTATCCACTCCATTCCCTGACGTTCCCTCAGCAGCTAACCGTGGTCCTTCTCCAGGATTTTCCTCCGTGAACACCGAAGAGAAATAATTGTTTAGCACGTTCGCTTTATCGTCATCACTCTCCACATAGCTATTCTCATTATCTTTAAGTCTCACAATTACATTCCTATCTCTTCTCCTTTCTCCAATATATCTGAAAAAGGTCTTATCACCTCTCTTTACATCTTTAGCCATTTTTACTTCCGCTTACGCTTTCACTAGCTGTATTTCCCTCTTCGCTTCTTTGAGTTTAATCATATAATCTTTTCCGTGATCCTCTCATTGCGTTCTTTTGTATTTCTTGAACAAAGCCTCTTTTGCTCTTATTTTTTCAGCTACTTTGTTTGGAGAACCATATAGGCTTCCTACTTCTCTTGTTTTTGTTTACCTTCCTCACAAAAAGATCATTCGCCATATTTAGAGCAGCCTTTAGCTTGGACCACTGTTTTTCCATATCTCCTGATCCCTCCCATGCCAACAGCTCCTTCTTCAGGTATTCCCCCATTTTATCAAAATCAGTACGTCTGAAATCCAGTACTTTGAGTTTTGTGCGTCTGCACTCCGCCTTCGCCCTTATATCAAATCATACGGTGTGATGATCACTATTACATAGATGGGCACCCACCCGGATATTGGAAACACTACCCCCATTCGTGAGTACTAGATACAGCATCGACCCTTCCCTCGTGGGTTCCGTCACCATTTGTCTGAGCAAGGCACTTTGACAGGCATCCACAATCTCCCTACTTCTTTCCGATTCCGCAGACGGGACATTCCAATCCACGTCAGACAAATTGAAATCTCCCAACAGTAGCACCTCCCCTTTCATACCAATCTTTTGAATATCTTCTATCAGATCCTTGTCTAACTTCTCCGTTTGCACAGGAGATCTGTAGATAACCCCCGTGTGGATACAGGTTCCGTCTTCTCTTTCCAGGACGATCCATAAAGCTTCTTCCTTTCCCTAGGTTCCCCGTATTTCAGCCGCTCTGATATTGTCTCTCACATACAGAGCCACTCCTCCACCTCTTCGGCCCTCTCTATCCTTCCAAAAAAGATTATAGCCCGGTATGGTCACATCCCATTCATGGGAATAGAACTATAATATAGATAGAAAAGAAGGTAGGGTTCAAACAAAAAGATGTATGTATTTGTGATCAAAATCACAGTGAAATCCTCAGAATCCTGAAGCAGATCTAATAAAAATAGAGTTCTCAATTAATGAAAAAGGCACCCTTAAAAAGGGTAAGTTTATATAATAGTGTCTAACTACAGTTAGGTGCGTAACTGCAAATTGGTGCCAATTAATGCCAGTTAAGCCTCATTATTGGCAGTTAAAGCCAATTAACACTGTTGACTTGTACATCCTATAAATAAATCCAAATCTACAAATGGTCAGTGAAACCAGTCATTTATTTTAGATTTGCATATCAGAGCTTGTTAACAGGGAGAGGAGGAGTGGCCTAGTGGTTAGGGTGGTGGACTTTGGTCCTGAGGAACTGAGTGCAATTCCCACTTCAGGCACAGGCAGCTCCTTGTGACTCTGGGAAAGTCACTTAACCCTCCATTGCCACATTGAGCCTGCCATGAGTGGGAAAGCATAGGGTACAAATGTAACTAAAATAAAAATAAAGAGACCAGCAGGGACATTGCTCACCTTAGTCTCTTCTGGGCTAAGATTCAAGATGGATACATTTTTATAGCCTAACCCACTGATGAAGTAATGAATCCATTCTATTCAGGGATAGCAAAATACAAAGATAGGGGCCAGTTCCAGGACTGTAAATAAATCGCTTTGGTGCCTGAAAAAGGTTAAGAAAACATTCTTCAACAGCCAGCTTATCTTTTAGCTGTTGACTGTAGTGGCTGGACAACCCTGAGAATAAGGGTGAAGGCTGAGAGAACAGGTTAGTCTTATATAAATTAACAACATTTTCTACTATTTCTCAATTTAAAAGAAATTAACCCTATACTGACCAGTTCCACAGCACCCATTTAAACAATTGTTAGGCGCTGTTCTATAACTTGTGCGTGTATTTTGCACACCAGTGGCAAAATTATGCACCTAAGTTTATAGAATTAGAGGGATGATGAGAAAGAGGAATGATTCTTAATGACATTTTAATGGCTTTTAAGACTGAAATAAAAATACAGCTCAGTGTTTGAAAGGGGCACTGGCTGCTTCCCCCTCAAAATCTAGGCTCTTCTATTATTTATTGATTTTGCTCACACCTTTTTCAGTAGTAGCTCAAGGTGAGTTACATTCAGGTACACTGGATATTTCTCTGTCCCTGGAGGGCTCACAATCTAAGTTTGTACCTGAGGCAATGGAGGGTTAAGTGACTTGCCCAAGATCACAAGGAGCAGCAGTGGGCTTTGAACTGGCCACATCTGGATTGAGAGACCAGTGCACTAACCACTAGGCCACTCCTCCACTCAGCAACATTCCATGTAGAATCACCAATAATAGCAACATTCCATGTAGAATCACCAATAATAGCAACATTCAGTGTTCCACTGCACTAACCACTAGGCTACTCCTCCACTAGCAACATTCCATGTAGAAGCCTGCCCTTGCAGATCAGAAATGCGGCCGCACAGGCTTCTGTTTCTGTGAGTCTGATGTCCTTTGAACCGGCCACCTCTGGATTTCAAGACCAGTGCTCTAACCACTAGGCCACTAGGTAACTAACCTCAAAGCATATAGAGAACCTATACCAAAACAGTAGAGGAAAAGAGGCAAACAGAAAGCCTTATAGTGCTTGAAGGAAAAGATACCTACTTGAGACACTAAAAACATGCTAAACTCTACAAAGGATAAAGAGGGCATTTTGGCTGGAGGTTTCAGGAATAAAGAAAGACTGTGAAAATAGTTTAGCCTTATCAGAACATTTTCTGGGGATGGAGACACAAAAATTGAACGTAAAAATTCCCCCCCCCCCCCCCCCCCCCCCCCCCCCCCAGCTGCTAGAAAAGTGCCAGTGGAACTGTAAGGTAGATTTATTAACTGAGCCAGTTGTGTTAATGCTGGAAGTTATTCAGAAAGTGAAAGAGCTCAATGAATCACTCACTTTTTTGTCACAGCTGAATGACTTGATGGAATACTTCACCTAGGGATTGACTCCGATAAGTGAAATGAATACATAAAGAGAAAGGACTATTATCTTTCAATAGAAGGAAATGGCTAAAACAAAATAATTTTTAGTCTCTTGCATCATTATTTATGTATTTACGAGGATTTATTTACTGCTTGTTAAAAGAAATTCACCTAAGGCAATTTACAGCAAGTATAACCTGGACATGGACAATAAACAATTACAGCATTAAAATATTTAAATAACAGTACACATTATAGCATATTTATTTATTTATTAGGATTTATTTACTGCCTTTTTGAAGGAATTCACTCAAGGCGGTGTACAGTAAGAATAGATCAAACATGGGCAATAGGCAATTAAAGCAGTAAAAATATTTGAACAACAATACAAAGTATGGCATGGTATACTACTTGCAATGACAACACAATATGTACTAGAACATTATAATTGGTAGTGAAGGGTAAGGCAAAGTTGTAACATATAGATGAGTAAGAAAGGGATATACCACCTTTCTGAGGTTTTTACAACTACATTCAAAGCAGTTTACATATATTCAGGTTCTTATTTTGTACCAGGGGCAATGAAGGATTAAGTGACTTGTCCAGAGTCACAAGGAGCTGTAGTAGGAATTGAACTCAGTTCCCCAGGATCAAAGTCCACTGCACTAACCCCTAGGCTACTCCTTCACTCCAAGAATTAGAAAGTGAGTTATATACAATATCAACATAAAACACATTACATCCTATATAATAATTTCCAACTCCATCGTTCTGAAGCTGACTCCCCATAGGGTTCGTGCAGTTCATAGGGTTCATGCTGCCTGTCTCTCTGTCCCGCCCTCACGTCAAAACATGATGACGTCAAGGGCAGAACAGTGAGAAGGAAGGGAACACTGCAGAGTTGCCAGGCAAAGGAACGCAACATCACATGCATGAGGGTGTTGTCATCCCTCCCTCCCTCCCTTCCAGTTCCAGGCCCCCCTCCCTCCAATTTTTAAAAGTCATCTTCACTTACCAAGTCAGGGTTACAGCAGCTGGCAGCAGCGGTAAAAGGCGTGCAGGCTCGGCCCTTCTCTCTCTCTCAGCTCTGGTCCCACCCTTGCGGAAACAGGAAATGAGGGCAGGATCACAGCTGAGAGAGAGAGAAGGGCCTTGCCTGCACGCCTTTTACCGCTGCTGGCGGCCGCCATAACCCCAATGAGGTAAGTCAAGATGGCTTTTAAAATTCGTAGGGAGGGGGCCTGGAACTGGAAGGGAGGGATGATGACCCTGGAACTGGGAGGGAGGGAGCCTGAAACACGGACGGAGGGGGGGGACCCTGAAACTCGGAGGGAGGGAGGGAGGAGGGGAACCTGGAACTCGGAGGGAGGGAGGGGATGAACCTGGAACTTGGAGGGAGGGAGGGGGGGATAACCCTGGAACTGGAAGGGTGGAAGGGAGGGGGGGCACCACTGGCACCCAGTCTCACTCTCTCTCTGTCACATACACACACTCACACATTCACTCTCTCACACACAGTCACTCTCACATACACTCTCCCAAACATACACACTCTGAGAAAAACCTTGCTAACGCCCGTTTCATTTCTTTCAGAAACGGGCCTTTTTTACTAGTATCTTAATATTTAGAATGGGTAAAGACTGTTCTACACTACTGAATTGGATTTAGAGGCTGGGATGGAAGAACCTGATGGATTTAGTGGCGGTCACAGAGACGTTCAAGGGAACCATGACAGGAATAGTTATACTATGATTTAATCTGTCCAGGAAGGACAGGGTAAGAAGAAAGAGAGTAGGAGTGGCTTTGTATGTTAAAGATAATATTAAATTAATAGAATTGCAGGACTTACGTGGAAAGGAAGAGGCACTGTGGGGAGGGGAAATGGGACTTGATATACTGCCTTTCTGTGGTATTTTGCAACTATATTCAAAGCAGTTTACATATATACATGTACTTATTTGTACCTGGGGCAATGGAGGGTTAAGTGGAAATTGAACCCAGTTCCCCAGGATCAAAGTCCGCTGCACTGACCACTAGGCTACTCCTCCACTCCCAATCTGAAATGAGGGAATTGAAATTCTATTTATTTTGGTGTGATATACAGCCCTCCTTCACAAGCAGAAGTAGATAGAGATTTAATTGAAGACATTCACATATAGCTATGAAAGGGGAAGTACTACTAGCAGGGCTTTTTTTGAGGGGGTACTTGGGGGGTACTGAGTACCGGCACCTTTTCCATTGCCTGCTAAAATTGACCTATGGTCCACAAGTTTTAATGAAAGAGCTCAGGCTCTACACACTAATTCTGCCTTGTCCTAGATTCGGTGACTGGTTGCAGGGGGCCTGGCTATTGAGGGGTGGGTTCCTCAGTGATCACCCCACCCCTGAAGGGTGATCTGACATTTCAGTACCGGCACCTTTTTTGCTAGAAAGAATGCACTGACTACTAGTAGGTGATTTCAATATGCCAGATATCGATAGAGGTATCCTTGTTGCAGGGTCAGCTAGAAGTAGGGTGATCCTGCGTTCTCTACTGGGAGAACTATTCCAGCAGTAGGTAATGGAATCCATGTGGGATGGGGACATACTGAAAAGTGCTTAAAAATAGGGAGAGTGTTTCTGATGGTATAGTGAGTTATCATCTGGCATCCAGTGATCACCAGATAGTGTAGTTCAATATTAAGACAGACAAGGAGAGGGTTAATTCAAAAGTGAAAGTTCTAGACTTTATAAAAACTCTGTTGAGATGGGGGAGTACCTCAAATTGTTAGCTGGTTGGGAACGTCTGAGAGAAGTAGAAAAGCAGTGGGCAAAATTGAAAGGAGCTTATTTAAGGGCAATTAACCTTTTTGTAAGGAAAGAAAAAGAAAGTGGCTTTGGTTCTCAAAAGTAGTAACTGAAAAGGTAAGGAAAAAGAGATTACTCACTCTGAAGGGACACCACCTGGTTGTGGTGGAGGGGCTTGTGTGTTTCCATGACTCAAGGGCTATGCTGTAGGGCACCCATATCAGACAGGCCTCTGAGAAAAAACCAAAGTGTGTTCCAAACCTGTTGGAGGACCACGATTTGTGCCAGAAGAGGTTGTGTTGGACAGAGCTCTAAGATCATCAGAGCTCTTCTGGTTCTGAGATGGGGAAGAGAAGAGAAAACCCAAGACTTACCCTTCCATGCCCAAGGACCCTCCCCACATTGTCTGGCCAGCCTTTGAAAATTGCGGTGTCTATCCAGTAATGGAGGGAAGTGTGGCTTCGGGCAGCCCTGAGAGGTTGAGACTGAACTTGGAATATACGTTGGTTAGACTGACGTATGAAGTGCACCTCCGCAACCTGGAATCTCTCAGTTCCTCCATACTGTCACTCTTAAAAACCATTTCTGGTACAGGTAGATCTCTTACATCTTCATCCTTAAAAACCAAAACAAAGAATTCATTCAATCTCTTCGCTATGGCCTTGTCCTCCCTGAGTGCCCCTTTTGCTTCTTCATGATCTTACAGTCTCCCGGTTTCCCTCACAGGCTTTCTGCTTCTGATGTACCTGAAAAGTCTGAAGTTATGGGTTATTTGGAAAAACGTTGGGGGTCCCGTTTTTCTGGACACCCTATAGTTTCTTTTTTTACTCTTTGTGAACTGTACTGAACCAAAGTAGTTGGAAAAAAGTGGCATAAAAGAACTATTATTGTTATTATTATTATTATTATTAATAATAATAAATCAAGAATTTATCTATGTAAATTTTGCACCTGAGATTCCAAAGATATTCTGCAGGACAGCTGAAAGCAAATGAGAGCCCAAGGAAAGAGTGAAATCCAAATGGAGCATTATATATGCAGAATCCAACATTCTTTATCAAACATTGCCTACTAAAATCCTCACACAAGGACTGACACTGGCTGCACATATTGTAGGAAAACTTGCCTATCACACATACTCTAGCTAAGATCATTTTCATGTACTGTTTCTGACTCCACGTGCCTTTTTTGCTTAAATTAGTCACCCTTATCTTCTAACTCCTCTTACTGTATCTTATCTATCTATATGTTCCATCTCCATTTACCATATAATCTTAAGGCTCTTTATATTAATCTAATATCCCTAGTACCTTAAGAACTTTTAATTAAACAACTCAATAATTCTAAGATACAGACAGCAGTCCAGCAGTGAGAGGGGTGCTAGCCAGTCTTTTGCATTGAGTGTCACATATATGATTATCTCCCGGATGGCGAGAGGTTATATATGTGTACTTGATGCAAAGAGCTCCTAGAACAAGTCCATTTCCTTGAGGCTAGAGTAGCAAAATTAGAGGAGATAAGAGAGACAGAGAGGTACATAGAAGAGACCTACAGGGACAATGTAGAGAAGTCCCACCTCCAGTCTGGTAGACCCTGTGCTGCCTTGCAAGAGGGAGGTCTGCTAAAAGGAAAGCATCACCTTGGTGAAATAGGAAAGAAATTCTTTATCCAGAACCTGCCTACCAGGGGAAGCAATATCATCTTGCACTGAGGATGTCTGTCCAGGAGCTTCTGCCTGGGAAGGAAAGGTTAGGACAGCTGTTTAGTTGGTGATTCAATCATTAGGCATGTAGATATATCAGTAGCTGATGGATGTGAGGACCGCCTGGTCACTTGGTTGCCTGGTGCAAACTTGGCAGATCTCACATGTAACCTAGATATGATTTTAGATAGTGCTAGGGAGGAGTCAGCTATCTTGGTACATATGGGTACCAATGACATAGGAAAATGTGGGAGAGAAGTTCTGGAAGTCAAAATTAGTTTCTTAGGTAGAAAACTGAAATCCAGATCTTCTAGGGTAGCATGTTCAGATTCCACATGCAGAGCTCAAGAGGCAGGCAGAGCTCCAAATTCTCAATGTGTGGTTGAGATGATGGTGCAGGGATAAGGGATTTAGATTTGTTAGAAAATAAGCAACATTCTGGGAAAGGGGGAGCCTGTTCCACCTCAACCGGGATAGAATCAGACTGCTGATGCTAACATTTAAAAAGGAGATAGAGCAGCTTTTAAACTAAAATAGGGGAGAGGAGGAAGCTGAAAGTCACCCAGAAGCTCATGGTTCGGTGTGGATACTATTGAAATAGGATCTTTAGGGAATCACAATAAAGAAGTTCAATAATGGTGAAAGAAAGCCAGGAGTGTTTAATAGGAGAACAGAGTAAAGGATGCAAATTATCCTCATCAACTTCAAAGCTTGTAGATATAAGGAAAGAACACAATTTGAAGTGTCTATATACAAATGCTAAAAGCCTAAAAAATAAAATGGGAGAGTTGGAGTATATAGTACTAAATGAAGAGGTAAATATAATAGGCATCTCAGAGACCTGGTGGAAGGAGAACAATCAATGGGATACTGTACATAAGTACATAAGTAGTGCCATACTGGGAAAGACCAAAGGTCCATCTAGCCCAGCATCCTGTCACCGACAGTGGCCAATCCAGGTCAAGGGCACCTGGCACGCTCCCCAAACGTAAAAACATTCCAGACAAGTTATACCTAAAAATGCGGAATTTTTCCAAGTCCATTTAATAGCGGTCTATGGACTTGTCCTTTAGGAATCTATCTAACCCCTTTTTAAACTCCGTCAAGCTAACCGCCCGTACCACGTTCTCCGGCAACGAATTCCAGAGTCTAATTACACGTTGGGTGAAGAAAAATTTTCTCCGATTCGTTTTAAATTTACCACACTGTAGCTTCAACTCATGCCCTCTAGTCCTAGTATTTTTGGATAGCGTGAACAGTCGCTTCACATCCACCCGATCCATTCCACTCATTATTTTATACACTTCTATCATATCTCCCCTCAGCCGTCTCTTCTCCAAGCTGAAAAGCCCTAGCCTTCTCAGCCTCTCTTCATAGGAAAGTCGTCCCATCCCCACTATCATTTTCGTCGCCCTTCGCTGTACCTTTTCCAATTCTACTATATCTTTTTTGAGATACGGAGACCAGTACTGAACACAATACTCCAGGTGCGGTCGCACCATGGAGCGATACAACGGCATTATAACATCCGCACACCTGGACTCCATACCCTTCCTAATAACACCCAACATTCTATTCGCTTTCCTAGCCGCAGCAGCACACTGAGCAGAAGGTTTCAGCGTATCATCGACGACGACACCCAGATCCCTTTCTTGATCCGTAACTCCTAACGCGGAACCTTGCAAGACGTAGCTATAATTCGGGTTCCTCTTACCCACATGCATCACTTTGCACTTGTCAACATTGAACTTCATCTGCCACTTGCACGCCCATTCTCCCAGTCTCGCAAGGTCCTCCTGCAATCGTTCACATTCCTCCTGCGACTTGACGACCCTGAATAATTTTGTGTCATCGGCGAATTTAATTGCCTCACTAGTTATTCCCATCTCTAGGTCATTTATAAATACATTAAAAAGCAACGGACCCAGCACAGACCCCTGCGGGACCCCACTAACTACCCTCCTCCACTGAGAATACTGGCCACGCAATCCTACTCTCTGCTTCCTATCTTTCAACCAGTTCTTAATCCATAATAATACCCTACCTCCGATTCCATGGCTCTGCAATTTCTTCAGGAGTCTTTCGTGCGGCACTTTGTCAAACGCCTTCTGAAAATCTAGATATACAATATCAACCGGCTCCCCATTGTCCACATGTTTGCTTACCCCCTCAAAAAAATGCATTAGATTGGTGAGGCAAGACTTCCCTTCACTAAATCCGTGCTGACTTTGTCTCATCAGTCCATGTTTTTGTATATGCTCTGCAATTTTATTCTTAATAATAGCCTCCACCATCTTGCCCGGCACCGACGTCAGACTCACCGGTCTATAATTTCCCGGATCTCCTCTGGAACC
Source organism: Microcaecilia unicolor (assembly GCF_901765095.1). NCBI lineage: Eukaryota > Metazoa > Chordata > Amphibia > Gymnophiona > Siphonopidae > Microcaecilia > Microcaecilia unicolor. The sequence goes on from NC_044034.1 coordinate 337,993,766, forward strand.
TTTCTTAAAAATCGGAGTAACATTGGCTACCCTCCAGTCTTCCGGTACTACACTCGATTTTAGGGACAGATTGCATATTTCTAACAGTAGCTCCGCAAGTTCATTTTTTAGTTCTATTAATACTCTGGGATGAATACCATCAGGTCCCGGTGATTTACTACTCTTCAGCTTGCTGAACTGACCCATTACATCCTCCAAGGTTACAGAGAATTTGTTTAGTTTCTCCGACTCCCCCGCTTCAAATATTCTTTCCGGCACAGGTGTCCCGCCCAAATCCTCCTCGGTGAAGACCGAAGCAAAGAATTCATTTAATTTCTCCGCTACGGCTTTGTCCTCCTTGATCGCCCCTTTAACACCATTTTCGTCCAGCGGCCCAACCGACTCTTTGGCCGGTTTCCTGCTTTTAATGTATCTAAAAAAATTTTTACTATGTATTTTTGCTTCCAACGCTAATTTCTTCTCAAAGTCCTTTTTTGCCCTCCTTATCTCCGCTTTGCATTTGGCTTGGCATTCCTTATGATCTATCCTGTTACTTTCAGTTGGTTCTCTTCTCCACTTTCTGAAGGATTGTTTTTTGGCTCTAATGATTTCCTTTATCTTACTGTTTAGCCACGCCGGCTGACGTTTAGTCTTTTTTCCCTTTTTTCTAATACGTGGAATATATTTGTCCTGAACCTCCAGGATGGTGTTTTTAAACAGCATCCACGCCTGATGCAAGTTTTTTACTCTGCGAGCTGCTCCTTTCAGTCTTTTTTTCACCATTTTTCTCATTTTGTCGTAATCACCTTTTCTATAGTTAAACGCTAGCGTACTTGATTTCCTAGTTTCACTTCCTTCAATGCCAATATCAAAACCGATCATATTATGATCACTGTTATCAAGCGGCCCTCGTATCGTTACCCCCTGCACTAGATCATGAGCACCACTAAGGACTAAGTCTAGTATTTTTCCTTCTCTTGTCGGCTCCTGAACTAGCTGTTCCATGAAGCTGTCCTTGATTTCATCAAGAAATCTTATGTCCCTTGCGTGTACAGATGTTACATTAACCCAGTCTATATGCGGGTAATTGAAATCCCCCATTATTATTGTGTTGCCCAGTTTGTTTGCGTCCCTGATTTCCTTTAACATTTCCGCATCCGTCTGTTCGTCCTGGCCAGGCGGACGGTAGTACACTCCTATCACTATCCTTTTCCCCTTTGCACATGGAATTTCAATCCACAGTGATTCCAAGGAGTGTTTTGTTTCCTGCAGAATTTTCAATCTATTTGATTCAAGGCTCTCGTTAATATACAATGCTACCCCTCCACCAATCCGATTCACCCTATCACTACGATATAATTTGTACCCCGGTATGACAGTGTCCCACTGGTTATCCTCCTTCCACCAGGTCTCAGAGATGCCTATTATATCTAATTTTTCATTTAGTGCAATATATTCCAACTCCCCCATCTTATTTCTTAGGCTCCTGGCATTCGCATATAGACATTTCAAACTATGTTTGTTGTTCCTAAGTACATCATGCTTAGTACTTGACAGTATTAATTGGCAATCTTTTGTCTGATTTTTATTGTTATTTAAAGATACCCGATCTACTACAATCTCTTTTGCAACCTCACTATCAGGATACTCTATCTTCCCTGTTATGGTGATATCTTTGAAAGATACCTTATCCCGAACCATGCTCTTTTGAGCGACTGTCGGCCTTCCCCCCATTTCTAGTTTAAAAGCTGCTCTATCTCCTTCTTAAACGCCGATGCCAGCAGCCTGGTCCCACTCTGGTTAAGATGGAGCCCATCCTTTCGGAATAGGCTCCCCCTTCCCCAGAATGTTGCCCAGTTCCTAGCAAATCTAAAGCCCTCCTCCCTGCACCATCGTCTCATCCACGCATTGAGACTCTGGAGCTCTGCCTGTCTCTTGGGCCCTGCGCGTGGCACAGGTAGCATTTCAGAAAATGCTACCCTGGAGGATCTGGATTTCAGCTTTCTACCTAAGAGCCTAAATTTTGCTTCCAGAACCTCTCTCCCACATTTTCCTATGTCATTAGTACCCACATGTACCAAGACAGCCGTCTCCTCCCCAGCACTATATAAAATCCTATCTAGGTGACGCGTGAGGTCCGCCACCTTCGCACCAGGCAGGCAAGTCACCAGGCGATCCTCACGTCCACCAGCCACCCAGCTATCTATATGCCTAATGATCGAATCACCAAGTACAACAGCTGTCCTAACCTTTCCCTCCCGGGCAACATTTGGAGATATATCCTCGGTGTGAAAGGATGATACATCCCCTGGTGGGCAGGTCCTGGCTACAGGAGTACTTCCTACTTCACCAGGGTGTTGCTCTCCTTCTAGGAGACCTCCCTCCTCCAAGGTAGCACAGGGGCTACCTGACTGGAGGTGGGACTTCTCTACAACATCCCTGTAGGTCTCCTCTATGTACCTCTCTGTCTCCCTCAGCTCCATCAAGTCTGCTACTCTAGCCTCAAGAGAACGGACACGTTCTCTGAGAGCTAGGAGCTCTTTGCATCGGGCACACACATATGACACCTCACCAATTGGGAGATAATCATACATGTGACACTCAATGCAAAAGACTGGATAGCACCCCTCTCGCTGTATTATCAGGATACAAATTATATCGCAATGATAGAGTTGATCAAGGGGGGGGGGGGTGCACTATCCACCTTATAATCGAAAGAGAAAAACGCCTAGATTTCGACCCAAATCGGGAGATAGACATATATCTCACAAAAACGAATAAATCGGTATAATCGAAAGCCGATTTTGGACGTTTTCAACTGCACTCCATCGCAGATGCGGACAAGGTTGATGGGGGCGTGTCAGAGGTGTGGCGAAAGTGGAACTGGGGCGTGGTTATCGGCCGAGGAGAGATGTACGCGTTAGGGTGATAATCGAAAAAATAAAGGCGTTTTTAGTGAAAATTTAGGACACTTTTGTTAGACCCTTTTTTCACACGAACAGGTCCCAAAAAAGTGCTCTAAATGACCAGATGACCATCGGAGGGAATCCCCCAGTGGTCACTAACCCCCTCCCACCACAAAAAAATGATGTTTCACAACTTTTTATTTTCACCATCAAATGTCATACCCACCTCCTTGGCAGCAGTATGCAGGTCCCTGGAGCAGTTGTTAGGGGGTGCAGTGGACTTCAGGCAGGTGGACCCAGGCCCATCCCCCCTACCTGTTACAATTGTGCTTCTTAATGCTTATTAGTCGTCCAACCCCCCCAAACCCACTGTACCCATATGTAGGTGCCCCCCTTCACCCCTTAGGGCTATAATAATGGTGTAGAATTGTGGGCAGTGGGTTTTGAGAGGGATTTGGGGGGCTCAACACACAAGGGAAGGGTGCTATGCATCTGGGAGCTCTTTTACCTTTTTTTTTGTTTTTGTAAAAGTGCCCCCTAGGGTGCCCGGTTGGTGTCCTGGCATGTGAGGGGGACCAGTGCACTACGAATCCTGGCTCCTCCCACGAACAAATGCCTTAGATTTATTCGTTTTTGAGCTGGGCGCTTTCATTTTCCATTATCGCTGAAAAACAAAAACGCCCAGCTCACAAATTGTCGATTAACACATAGACGTCTATTTTTTGCGAAAATACGGTTCGGTCTGCCCCTTCACGAACCCGTTCTCTGAGATAAACGCCCATGGAGATAGACGTTTTCGTTCGATTATGCCCTAAATTAGTTTTCACTCCCTAAATTAGTTTTAACTCCCGTTTTGACTACCTAAATTAGTTTTGATTCTCAGTTTTGACTCCCTATTTAGTTTTAACTCCCTAAATTAGTTTGTTCTCCTAGCTTTGACTCTCTAACTTAGTTTTGACTCCCTAAATTAGTTTTGACACCCATTTTGTCTCCCTAAATTAGTTTTGACTCCCTTTTTGACTCCCTAAATTAGTTTTGACTCCCTAAATTAGTTTTGACACCCATTTTGACTCCCTAAATTAGTTTTGACTCCCTAAATTAGTTTTGATTCCTAGTTTTGACTCCCTAAATTAGTTTTGACACACTAAATTAGTTTTGACTCCCAGTTTTGACTCCTTAAATTAGTTTTGACACCTATTGTGACTCCATAAATTAGTTTTGACTCCCTAAATTAGTTTTGATTCCTAGTTTTGACTCCATAAATTAGTTTTGACTCTCATTTTGACTCCCTACATTAGTTTTGACACCCTAAATTAGTTTTGATTCCTAGTTTTGACTCCCAAAATTAGTTTTGACTCCGTAAATTAGTTTTGACTCCCATTTTGACTCTCTAAATTAGTTTTGACTCCCTAAATTAGTTTTGACACCCATTTTGTCTCCCTAAATTAGTTATGACTCCCTAAATTAGTTTTGATTCCTAGTTTTGACTCCCTAAATTAGTTTTGACTCCCAATTTGACTCCCTAAATTAGTTTTGACTCCCTAAATTAGTTTTACTTTCTGTTTTGACTCCCTAAATTAGTATTGACTCCCTAAATTACTTTTGACTCCCTAAATTAGTTTTTTCTCCTAGTTTTCACTCCCTAACTTAGTTTTGACTCCCTAAATTAGTTTTGACACCCATTTTGACTTCTAAATTAGTTTTGACTCCCTAAATTATTATTGACTCCCTAAATTAGTTTTGACTCCTTAAATTAGTTTTGAATCCTAGCTTTGATTCCCTAAATTAGTTTTGACTCCCTAAATTAGTTTTGACACCCATTTTGACTCCCTAAATTAGTTTTGACTCTGTAAATTAGTTTTGAATCCTAGCTTTGATTCCCTAAATTAGTTTTGACTCCCTAAATTAGTTTTTTCTCCTAGGTTTGACTCCCTAACTAAGTTTTGACTCCCTAAATTAGTTTTGACACCCATTTTGACTCCGTAAATTAGTTTTGATTCCTTGTTTTGACTCCCTAAATTAGTTTTGACTCCCATTTTGACTCCCTAAATTAGTTTTGACTCCCTAAATTAGTTTTGATTCCTAGTTTTGACTCCCTAAATTAGTTTTGACTCCCATTTTGACTCCTTAAATTAGTTTTGACTCTCTAAATTAGTTTTGACTCCCTAAATTAGTTTTGACTCCTAGTTTTGACGCCCCTAAATTAGATTTGACTCCCTAAATTAGGTCTGCCCCTTCACGGACCCGTTCTCAGAGATAAAAGCCCATGGAGATAGACGTTTTCGTTCGATTATGCCCTAAATTAGTTTTGATTCTCAGTTTTGACTCCCTAAATAGTTTTAACTCCCTAAATTAGTTTGTTCTCCAAGTTTTGACTCCCTAAATTAGTTTTGACTACCATTTTGACTCCCTAAATTAGTTTTGACTCCTTAAACTAGTTTCGATTCCTAGTTTTGACTCCCCTAAATTAGTTTTGACTCCCTAAATTAGTTTTTATTCCTAGTTTTGACTCCCTAAATTAGTTTTGACTACCATTTTGACTCCCTAAATTAGTTTTGACTCCTTAAACTAGTTTCGATTCCTAGTTTTGACTCCCCTAAATTAATTTTGACTCCCTAAATTAGTTTTGACACCCATTATGACTCCCTAAATTAGTTTTGACTACCATTTTGACTCCCTAAATTAGTTTTGACTCCCTAAACTAGTTTCGATTCCTAGTTTTGACTCCCCTAAATTAGTTTTGACTCCCTAAATTAGTTTTGACACCTATTTTGACTCCCTAAATTAGTTTTGACTCCCTAAATTAGTTTTGACTCTCAGTTTTGACTCCCTAAATTAGTTTTGACTCCCTAAATTAGTTTTTTCTCCTAGGTTTGACTCCCTAACTTAGTTTTGACTCCCTAAATTAGTTTTGACACCCATTTTGACTCCGTAAATTAGTTTTGACTCCCTAAATTAGTTGTGATTCCTAGTTTTGACTCCCTAAATTAGTTTTGACACCCATTTTGACTCCCTAAATTAGTTTTGACTCCCTTTTTGACTCCCTAAATTAGTTTTGATTCCTAGTTTTGACTCCTTAAATTAGTTTTGACTCACTAAATTAGTTTTGATTCCTAGTTTTGACTCCCTAAATTAGTTTTGACTCCCATTTTGACTCCTTAAATTAGTTTTGACTCCCTAAATTAGTTTTGATTACTAGTTTTGACTCCTTAAATTAGTTTTGACTCACTAAATTAGTTTTGATTCCTAGTTTTGACTCCCTAGTTTTGACTCCCATTTTGACTCCCTAAATTAGTTTTTTCTCCTAGTTTTCACTCCCTAACTTAGTTTTGACTTCTTAAATTAGTTTTGACATCTATTGTGACTCCATAAATTAGTTTTGACTCCCTAAATTAGTTTTGACACCCATTTTGTCTGCCTAAATTAGTTTTGACTCTGTAAATTAGTTTTGACTCCCTTTTTGACTCCCTAAATTAGTTTTGATTCCTTAAATTAGTTTTGAATCATAGCTTTGATTCCCTAAATTAGTTTTGACTCCCTAAATTAGTTTTTTCTCCTAGGTTTGACTCCCTAACTAAGTTTTGACTCCCTAAATTAGTTTTGACTCCCTAAATTAGTTTTGACTCCCAGTTTTGACTCCCTAATTAGTTTTGATTCCTAGTTTTGACTCCCTAGTTTTGACTCCCATTTGACTCCCTAAATTAGTTTTTTCTCCTAGTTTTCACTCCCTAACTTAGTTTTGACTTCTTAAATTAGTTTTGACACCTATTGTGACTCCATAAATAAGTTTTGACTCCCTAAATTAGTTTTGTTTCCTAGTTTTGACCCCCAAAATTAGTTTTGACTCCGTAAATTAGTTTTGACTCCCATTTTGACTCTCTAACTTAGTTTTGACTCCCTAAATTAGTTTTGACACCCATTTTGTCTCCCTAAATTAGTTATGACTCCCTAAATTAGTTTTGATTCCTAGTTTTGACTCCCAAAATTAGTTTTGACTCCGTAAATTAGTTTTGACTCCCATTTTGACTCTCTAAATTAGTTTTGACTCCCTAAATTAGTTTGTTCTCCTAGTTTGACTCTCTAACTTAGTTTTGACTCCCTAAATTAGTTTTGACACCCATTTTGTCTCCCTAAATTAGTTATGACTCCCTAAATTACTTTTGACTCCCTAAATTAGTTTTTTCTCCTAGTTTTCACTCCCTAACTTAGTTTTGACTCCCTAAATTAGTTTAATTCCTAGTTTTGACTCTCTAAATTAGTTTTGACTCCCTAAATTAGTTTTACGTTCTGTTTTGACTCCCTAAATTAGTATTGACTCCCTAAATTACTTTTGACTCCCTAAATTAGTTTTTTCTCCTAGTTTTCACTCCCTAACTTAGTTTTGACTCCCTAAATTAGTTTTGACACCCATTTTGACTTCTAAATTAGTTTTGACTCCCTAAATTAATATTGACTCCTTAAATTAGTTTTGAATCCTAGCTTTGATTCCCTAAATTAGTTTTGACTCTCTAAATTAGTTTTGACACCCATTTTGACTCCCTAAATTAGTTTTGACTCTCTAAATTAGTTTTGACTCCCTTTTTGACTCCCTAAATAGTTTGATTCCTTAAATTAGTTTTGAATCCTAGCTTGATTCCTAAATTAGTTTGACTCCCTAAATTAGTTTTTTCTCCTAGGTTTGACTCCCTAACTAAGTTTTGACTCCCTAAATTACTTTTGACCACCCATTTTGACTCCGTAAATTAGTTTTGATTCCTTGTTTTGACTCCCTAAATAAGTTTGACTCCCATTTTGACTCCCTAAATTAGTTTGACTCCCTAAATTAGTTTTGATTCCTAGTTTTGACTCCCTAGTTTTGACTCCCATTTTGACTCCCTAAATTAGTTTTTTCTCCTGGTTTCACTCCCTAACTTAGTTTTGATTTCTTAAATTAGTTTTTGACACTATTGTGACCTCCATAAATAAGTTTTGACTCCCTAAATTAGTTTGATTCCTAGTTTTGACTCCAACATTAGTTTTGACTCCGTAAATTAGTTTTGACTCCCATTTTGACTCCCTAAATTAGTTTTGACACCCATTTTGACTCCCTAAATTAGTTTTGACTCTGTAAATTAGTTTTGACTCCCTTTTTGACTCCCTAAATTAGTTTTGATTCCTTAAATTAGTTTTGAATCCTAGCTTTGATTCCCTAAATTAGTTTTGACTCCCTAAATTAGTTTTTTCTCCTAGTTTTCACTCCCTAACTTAGTTTTGACTCCCTAAATTAGTTTTGACACCCATTTTGACTTCTAAATTAGTTTTGACTCCCTAAATTAATATTGACTCCCTAAATTAGTTTTGACTCCTTAAATTAGTTTTGAATCCTAGCTTTGATTCCCTAAATTAGTTTTGACTCTCTAAATTAGTTTTGACACCCATTTTGACTCCCTAAATTAGTTTTGACTCTGTAAATTAGTTTTGACTCCCTTTTTGACTCCCTAAATTAGTTTTGATTCCTTAAATTAGTTTTGAATCCTAGCTTTGATTCCCTAAATTAGTTTTGACTCCCTAAATTAGTTTTTTCTCCTAGGTTTGACTCCCTAACTAAGTTTTGACTCCCTAAATTAGTTTTGACACCCATTTTGACTCCGTAAATTAGTTTTGATTCCTTGTTTTGACTCCCTAAATTAGTTTTGACTCCCATTTTGACTCCCTAAATTAGTTTTGACTCCCATTTTGACTCCTTAAATTAGTTTTGACTCTCTAAATTAGTTTTGATCCCCTAAATTAGTTTTGACTCCTAGTTTTGACGCCCCTAAATTAGATTTGACTCCCTAAATTAGGTCTGCCCCTTCACGGACCCGTTCTCAGAGATAAAAGCCCATGGAGATAGACGTTTTCGTTCGATTATGCCCTAAATTAGTTTTGATTCATAGTTTTGACTCCCCTAAATTAGTTTTGACTCCCTAAATTAGTTTTGATTCTCAGTTTTGACTCCCTAAATAGTTTTAACTCCCTAAATTAGTTTGTTCTCCAAGTTTTGACTCCCTAAATTAGTTTTGACTACCATTTGACTCCCTAAATTAGTTTGACTCCTTAACAATAGTTTTGATTCCTAGTTTTGACTCCCCTAAATTAGTTTTGACTCCCATTTTGACTCCCTAAATTAGTTTTGACTACCATTTTGACTCCCTAAATTAGTTTTGACTCCCTAAACTAGTTTCGATTCCTAGTTTTGACTCCCCTAAATTAGTTTTGACTCCCTAAATTAGTTTGACACCTATTTTGACTCCCAAATTAGTTTGACTCCTAAATTAGTTTTTTCTCCTAGGTTTTGACTCCCTAACTTAGTTTGACTCCCTAAATTAGTTTTGACACCATTTTGACTCCCTAAATTAGTTTTGATCCCTTTTGACTCCCTAAATTAGTTTT